>NC_090829.1:93059343-93362374 GCF_028021215.1 Eschrichtius robustus | reverse complement strand
ATTACAGAATACGGTTTTCTTCCACAGCAGAGAGGGAGCAATCAAGCTCAAGTTACAAGCGAGGAAAAAGATGAAAGTTTAGAAAGCCTTAGAACTTTGCTGACTTACAGGCAGAAGGCCGGGGAAAGGCTGAAAGACAGGAAATAATGATTACTATTTATGCTGTATTTCATAGTTTCCACTTTGGTTAAACTAACTGGAAGGAAACAAGTGATTAGGTTACTTGTGTCATCACTTACATCAGTAGGTTTATTTTTTTGTTTTTTTTGTTTTTGTTTTTTTGTTTTTCCAGCATCAAGATTTAATTAAGGGAGCATATTCATTGTAGTGAATATACTGATGATTGTAAATGTGACTCCTCATTACAGCCTTAAAATTTTTGAAACACCAAAGCACAAAGATGTCAATTATATATCCAAACTACAGGTACAAAACAAGTACATGTATTTTCCATGCTCCAAAATTAAGTACACACTGTACTGTCATAGGGAAGGGGTTTACCAATGAAGACCTGACAATGAAGTTCTCAAGATTGATATACCAAAATAAAATATAAAATAGGAGTTTATTAAAACAAGTTTGACAATAGCAGAGAGGACCCTTTTCATTTCTGAGCAAAAATGCTTTCGTTATACATACTCTCTCCTAAAATGAATAAACCGGTCACTTGAGAATGCTCTGTTTATTTCCTCTATTATACTACAGCATTCTCCATGTCTTTGGAAAAAAAAATATTGTGCAGGAACTGTGGGATAAGCATGCATGTGGATGGAACAGAACAATTGCACTGGTTCTTACAACTCACTTCTAGATAAGGAGGAAGAGTTACACATTAGTATGGCCCAGTCTTAGCCAATATTCAGTTTGGAAAGACACTGGGTTAAGATCAGAACGATCTGAAATTCCAAGTTCTAGAATTGATCATTTTATATGCCATTGTATTAGTCAGGCTTCTTTTTTTCTTGTAATTTTTATTGGAGTATAGTTCATGTACAATGTTGTGTTAGTTTCTACTGTACAGCAAAGTGAATTGGCCACATGTACACATATATCCACTCTTCTTTACATTCCCCTCCCATACGGGTCATTCTAGAGTATTGAGAAGAGCTCCCCGAGCTACACAGCAGGTCCCTACTAGCTATCTACCCTTACATATAGTAGTACGTATATGTCAATTCCAATCTCCCACCCCCCCCACCGCACGACCACAAGTTTGCCCTCCACATCTGTGGCTCTACCTCTGCTCTGCAAACAAGTTCTAGTCAGACTTCTTCAGTCATTAATTACAACTCAGTTCAAATAGGCTGGAACATATACACACTACTACACATAAAATAGGTAACTAACAGTGTAGCACAGGGAACTATACTCCATATTTTGTAATAACCTATATATATACACATATATATATATATATATATCACTTTGCTGTACACCTGAAACCAACATAACATTGTAAATCAACTACACTTCAATTAAAAAACTCAAAAAACCCCTAAAAAAATAGGCCAAAGAACAGCTTTTATTAAGAATTGATAATGATATAATATAAAATAATGAAAATAATAATCAAGAACTAATCATGTATCGAGAAGAAGGATTATTACTGACTGATACACATAACTGAAAAGCCCAAGCGTGGCCAGATTCCAAGACTCAGATGATGTTAACAGGATTCTGCCTCCCTCTACCCCTCGGTTTGGCTCCCTTCTCACTGGGATTCACTTTCACGCAGACTCTCCACACATGTGGTTAATAAAAGTGGCATTCAGCAGCTCTAAGTTTAAATCCTACCAGCAGTACTCTGAGACAAATAGCTTCTCTTTCTAAAGGGTTCCAGTACATTGACTAATTGGCCTGATCTGGTTCATGCACCAACCTCAGAACCAGTCTCTCTGGGCAGGGAAAGTGTGATACATCGAACCTGGGCAGGGTCACGTCCCACAGTAACCACACTGCCGATTTATAAAGGATTCATTTCCCCAAGAAAATTTCAGATACTGTTGCCAGTTGAATAGGGTAGATTCTGGGAAGAAAAAAATAGCAGATATTCATTACTATTATCTTAAGACCGTAACCACTTAACCATATTTCTCAGACAAAGGGGTTTACTGAAATAGCTATGTGTGTGGTGGTGAAGTAGTTTTATTTTTGAAAAAGACATTAACCTTTCTTATTCAAGGAGAATGAGAGTAACTGCCCAATTTTATTCTCATGTCTCAAGCTAAACGTTTTTGTTACAAAGATAGGGAAATATTGAAATCTGCATTGGTATGTACTGTAGTTCGATCACAGAGGTGGTTGTAAATTTAGCATTAGAGACCAGAGGTTACAGACCACAGTAAACAAAATATCATCCCTGGAACTCTATCTTCATGCCAGGTTTTATTCATCTCTGTTCTCCTGCATGAATTTTAACAGTATCAATGAAGAATATCTTTACAAATGCAAAATCTTTCATACAGAATTTTCCTTTTTTTTTTTTTTTGCCTGTATGAATTTAACTCTATTTATCCCTTTAAAAAGTGCCCTGATCAGGTTCCTTTCAAAAAAACAATAAAACAAAAAAAGAGGTGAGCACCTACCATGTGCTAACCATTGGAATGGAGGTCATACACATGAACTCACATTCATGTGAAGCAGAGGCATTACCTGGTTATGCAGATGAAGAAACTATTTTCTCTTCCCCTGAATTCCTCCACCACTTAGAGTTGGCAGCAAAAAAGTTGGCACTTACCTGTGGCATCTGCATTGTTTAATCATTGTTTCCAATAGATTTATCTTAACCCCAAACAGGGTTTTCAAGTCTTTTGAAGACTGAGACATTGTAGAATATTGAGTAGATGCTTAATAAATGCTTCTAGATGGTTACATCTTAGGTTTATCACCTAATGCAATGTGACTTCAGTCTAATCTTAAGATCAAGGAAGTTTGATTTTCAGTGAACAGGAAATAAAACAGGCATACAGACTAATATAAAACCTCACTGTCAGCTGTATGACTTCAGTGTAAAATATAACCTCTCTGCTTACCTATCCAATGTTATTAGACCAATGAAAAGGAAAGGTCGTGGTATAGAAAAGAAAGAAGTTCTGTGTCATAGTCATAACTGTAAAGAAGAAAGATCTAGAATCACTCTAAAGATACCAGTGTCAGGTATAAACCAGTGTCTCTCAAACCCTTTGTAGTGGAAGGCTAGTCTCACCCCATCCCCCTGCCAATCTATTCTGGATTAATAATTTTGTAAAATACATTAAAAATGAATTAGCAAAAAAATGAATTACTAAAAAAGGGAAATACAAAATATGTCCAATTTTTTAACTCTCAGATTCAGTAGACAAAAATGACCATGCCAAATTGCCATGAATGTTTACTTTAAATTCCTAAATGACTGTCAGTGATTAATCATACATAGTTTGTGAACCAACCACAGTCTGCAGACCCACACCTGGAGAAGGACTGGTATAAATCTTAATCCTATCTAAAGATCAAGTTGCTTACTAAATGCAAGCAATAAAAAAAATCCCAAAACAATAAAGAAACAAGAACTACATTATTTTTAGTTGGGGAACTTTCCTGCTGGCCAGAGAAACAGACCTTGGGTAGCATGCCAGTGCAAAGACTTGAACAGCTGATTCTCTCTGCTCTTCCTTTTGGTTTTTTCTTCATTTTCGTTTTGTGCAATATAAGTAATCCTCTTTTTTCCTTACATTCCACTTTCTCAATGATATTCAAGACCTCTGAATATAAATATCACAGAGAATTTTTTCATATTTCCCTGTTTCTGATATTCTCAATAAGCAATCTCTAAATAGCACCTGTTTCAAGTCTATTAAGACAGTAAGTAAATCTTATTTTATATTCAGCACTTCATAATGCTTTCAAGAGTTAGTTCAAGAGGCTTTTCTGACTACCAGTAACAGTGATTTCTTTAGCATGACAACCATCACTTTCTTTGAAGCTAATGTCAAACTTAATTTTTAAAATGATATAAACGTATGAATTCAACAAAGAGTAAGGGAGATTGAAATGAGTTTTATTAAGAAATATTCAAGTTTATTCAGAAATCATTTTTCCAATATATATGCATATCTATAATCGATCAAATGACAACTTAAATCTTAACATTGCCAGCTGGTGGGAATGTCAGTGCAATAATTATACATACATACGAGAGGTAATATATGATGAATTAACAGTAGCTAACATCATAAAGAAGAATATATTTTACATAATTGTTTTTAACTATATAACTCTTAGTTTGGTCAACTCGTTTTCTTTCAAATAAATCTGAACTAAAGGAGAAGAAAAGTAAGAAAATTTTATTCAATTATTTCTAGGTGTTGAAGACACATTTATGTATATTCACTAAACCTTGGTTTCATTCTTTTGAGATTGATGTAGAATTTTTCTTCATGCATTATTTAAGAGGGACTAAGTTCAGATAGGTTACCTTACTTTCTTAGGTGCTATAGGAATATGTGAACGGTGCAGAAAAATAGCCAAGAGTTGTCCTTGTATGTGTTTCCACTAGTTTATTACTACTCATATATATTAAAAGTTAAGAATTTACTATTATGGGGACTCTAATATCTCCTCCTGTCAAGGGTTAGCTGCCTAAGTAGAATGTAGAACACGTAATTTATAACAATAAGCAATTAGAATTGTAAAGGTAGTTGTTTTACTAGTTTTAGATGATAAGAAAAATCACACCTTTGAATTTTCTTGGATTTGAAAACATGCAATATTTCAATACCCATAAAGCAAACCAAATGTATTGAAATGAACATATTATATAATGAATGTGCTGTATTAGGACAGATTTAAGAGATCACTGAAGATAGTCAAAGATTTGTACATGGAACAAAGAAACTGGGGATATGGCAAATTTAACAACACTAATAATATTCCCGAGTTCATGTCCTTAGAATTCAATTGTGAGCATTCAATTCTTTATCCTCCTGAGTATTAACCCTTATGTAAGTCTTGTTATACAGTGATCGAAGACTGCATGGCCTTTAGTTAGAAAGTTAGCAAGTAGGAACCAGATCTCTAAAAAAAAGTGAGTACCTTCTGTTGGGTAGGAAGGCAAGAAGAATTGCTCTTTGTTTTCTTCTCATGCTTTGAGCGTGAGCAGGAGCAAGGCCTTTCAATGACTGAGAAATGTCAACTGGTCAATAGGGGATGAGTAGAAACAAAAACATAAAAGCAAATTATAGTAACATGGATTTCAGATAAGTCTCTGGCGAGAAATTTAAACATATTGCAATATGTTGGGACTTTCCAATTTGCTAATATTTTCCCTAGTTTAATCATTTTCTTCTACAGCACCACATCAGTAAGAATTTCAGTGTTGATTAATGAAGGGAGCCAAAATATATAATTCAGGGGTGAGTACAACTGACATTTACCTTCCCATGAGAGATATGATGAGAACTCTCTCGTGGTGATAACAGAGTCATCTTTGTGCTCTTTATATGAAGATTAAGATTATATCAGAGGGTGGAAATTAGGTATTTTCCTTTCTACTAATATTCTTTGTAGTCTTTTACTGAAAGATTTTTGGGGAAAATAGGCTACTGCTACTGGTACAGATCTTCCATTTTGAAGACCATCTTGTCACCACTTTGGAACACAACAGCCATTTTAGTTGAACTTTTAAGGATATTTCTAACTTTGATTCTAGAAATAAAAGCTATAAATTAGTTTTACTTTTAAAATAAACAAGCAAGCAAGCAAACAAACACAAATACAAATCACAATCCAAATACCTTATTCAATCTCCAAGAATGACTCGTGTTACAATATCTAGTTGTTGAAGGTAAATATTTGATTCTTGTATATCAAATATTTTGAAAAATAAACTACTTTCACAAAGGAAAAACAACATAGACATAGTTGTTTTGCTCTGAGTTTAGTGTGCTATTTATAATGACAAATTTATAATTTTCTACATGATATATGACATTCTGAGTAGTATCATTTCAATATCTATTTTAAAGCTGTGTGGAGGAAAGAAAATGAAAAATATTGCATATCTTTGCCTATCAAAATTGAGACTGGAGGGTAGGTGGATATGGTCTATAAAGTTGTATGTGGATTTTTGACCGAGTGGGGTTGTCGCCCCTAGCCCCTGCATTGTTCAAGGGTCAATTGTACTGTTTCTCTAATTAAAATTCTCTTTGTTTTGAGTTGGTATTTGGGATACATATACTTTCTTACTTTATTTATACCTCAAACACTCAAGGTTAATGCCTGATTTCTGTCTTTCATCCCTGAATTTATTCTGGAGGGTAGAACATTAAACTCAAGTGGAAGAAATATTTCATATTCTCTTCAGCAAAATGGAACTGCCCAAATATAGAAAAGATCTATTAAACACTGCTTTATATGTCTTTTAAGAATTAGAAGTAGTAGTGATAAATCCAATTATCTTTTCCCAGGTGAAGAAGAAAACTTAAGAAAGAACCAAACCCAGGGGCAGAAAAGGAGATGAAGAAATAGAACTGAATTACAATTTCCTTGTTACCCTGTCTAGGAGAGAGTCTTCTAGAACTCACAGAAATATCTCCCTTTGTTGAGATACCAAAGGGATTTTTTTTTTTTCAATTTATAGGCTAATCAACTTTAAGTATACCTAATAGCACCTTGTAAAATCTAAGCAGTTTAAACAGCAGGCCCTGTTCTGATGTGATTGGTTTTCTGAGTCATTACTTCTTTAAAAGCCTGAATTGATCTTTTCTATCTTGACTCTGGTAGAAATCTGAGGGGTTTTTTTGGTCAAATAACAAGTGCTCCGCCTATTAAACTATTTTCTTTGATTTTTGAGGACAGAGTGGGTTTTCCTTCTGTCTTTTAGACAGAAGTTTGACAAATAAATTGAAATATTTTTTCAAGAATGACTCATACCAAAACCTTTAAGGGTATCCATTAAATTTTATTGTACTAGTAGTCCTGGCATAAAATGAATTTGATTCTTCTCTACCTTCATGTTAATACACAGTATTAAGCCTGAGGCACTCAGAAAAATAATTTACAAGTGAGAGGCCATCATACTTCTTGACCAGTTTTTAACCTTAAATTTTACTTGTTTTTAGTGGATTTTATCTTTTTAATCAATGATTGGACAGATGGGGAAGTGTGTCTGTGTAAGAAGCATGTAATGCTTGGGACGCAAAGAGAAATTATAGCAATAGTTTGTTTTATGTTTCTCTCACATTACCAAAGTAATGATCCTAAAAAAGAGAGTTTCTTACTAGTATGTGGTATTGCTCTCAAACTATTTCTATGTACAAAATATTTAGTTTCTGATTTATTTCTTATCCATTTAAGGGAGGAATTTCACAGAGCAAATAACAAAATAATATTTATTAAACTCTAAACAAAATCAGGAATTTAGTTGGGGAAGGTGTTAAGGAGGGTTAATGAGAAGATAAAAATGGTTTTGAATTTAATACATACTCAGATCAGCAACGCTATTCATTAATGCTATTCTAAAATCTGCAAAAGATTAATCTATAGATTTCCCAATTATTGCATAATAAAAGCTGAGAAAACATGCCATTGCCATGGCTAATATGCCTGTTCTTTTGTTTTATGCTTATTTTTAGGAACTGTCATGGGGATGAGTGAAAATAGTGATTGCACTTTTTTCATTGCACTTAAACTTGTTGGCGACATAGTAACTTTAAGGTGAGTTCTAACTAGATATATGTGCATGTACCAACGTATTCTTTTTAAAAAAATCTCCTTTGCTTTGTCATTCAATTTAATGAATTTGCATCATAGTCACTGTGTGCGAAAGAATTCAAAGTAGCAAGGCTTCAGAAAAGGAAGGTGGAAGAGTTTAAAGCAGGGTGAGGAATTAAAATGCTATTGCTGCAGAAAAAGGCAGTCTTCCTATTTGTCCATCTTCATCCCTGGTAAAGGGGAGGTCTTTTTGGATAGGAAGACAATAAGATTATGCTATGAAAGGTGTTAAATTAATGAAGCAAGGAGGTCATTAGACTAAGGAGACTCTAATACCAAGATGGTCTATGTAAGCAAACTGAAATCCAAGCCTGTAAACATCTTAAAGTTACAAAATCAAAAACACAAAGGAAAACCAATCACGAACAGCCAACAAAGCTTTAAGCTATAGCCAAATAACTTCCTTTCTTTGCTTTGCACTTTTTCTGTCTTTTCCCTGGCTTCTCACCACTTTGGGTTTGGTGCTGCCTGATTTTAATGGATAAATGCTCAAATAAACTCTTAAAATTTTTCATATGCCTCAATTTATCTTTTAATGAAGGCAATCAGTTTTAGAAACATTGAGATTTATCTTGTATGTGCTCAGCATTGAAGACTGGAACCCTTCTAAAACAGAATGAGAGTCTGATTGTCCCAAGGCTCAATCAAAGAGGTTTAAGAGATTCCACAGCATGGGATATCAGGGGCTGAGCCAGGATGAAGGCTGGAAGCTGCACAGAAAGTAGGTAGAACGGGAAGGAGGGAGGGAGCCCAAGTAAGGAAGAGCTTCTGGTTTTCCATTGAAGACAATACTGAATGGACAGAAAATCAATGCAAAGAAAAAGTAAAAAAAGGCATTTTCTGGATTCTCTGAATCCAATCTTTGGATTCTAAGTGTGTTCATGATCAGCAATACATGTCCTTGAATGCTTTTCAGAATTTGCATTTTGGGGGCTTCCCTGGTGGCACAGTGGTTGAGAATCTGCCTGCTAATGCAGGGGACACGGGTTCGAGCCCTGATCTGGGAAGATCCCACATGCCGCGGAGCAGCTAGGCCCGTGAGCCACAACTACTGAGCCTGCGCGTCTGGAGCCTGTGCTCCGCAACAAGAGAGGCCGCGATAGTGAGAGGCCCACGCACCGCGATGAAGAGTGGCCCCTGCTTGCCACAACTAGAGAAAGCCCTCACACAGAAATGAAGACCCAACACAGCCAAAAATAAATAAATAAGTAAATTAATTAATTAAAAAAAATAATAAAAACGAAGGCAGAGGTGTAGATGAAACAAGTTTGGCAATATATATATATAAAAAAAAGAAAGAATTTGCATTTTGTAACGACTATTTTACATTGGTATTATGTGCAGAATTCTGTACTAAGGCCCAGAATTTGACCTATCATGAGGCAAATATACAATAAACTCAATTAACAGAACTTCATATTTCTAAGATATGGCCTGAATGGAACTTTGTGGGTCTCTGCATTTTCTTTTTTCTGTTGGACCTATGTTGTAGATCTATTCTGATTTTCCTATTTCCCATCTGCTCCAACATACCTTTAACCTTGGAACCCAGACAAGCTCTTTCCTTGGCCATCTATGGCTAAATCCCATGGTTTGGGGTTGTATCCTCCTTGCTGGTGGAGCATTTGCTACCCGGAGATCTTTGGTTTCTCTTCAGGGATCATGTGTGTGGACTACCCTTGTGGTGATGACCCAGGCTCTGCTGTGCCCTTAGCTTGAAGGAAAGGGTCCTTTGAAGTCATATGACTGAAAAAAACTGTTAATGAGGAAGATATTTGAATAGGACAGAAAGAGATAAATCAAAAAAGAAGATTATGTAAAAGATCTATCATTCAACCTCTCTCAACTGGTCTAGGGAAGGGGACTACCCAGTTAATTCAGCACACTTGGTTCCTTTTCTTTTTTTTTTAACATCTTTATTGGAGTATAATTGCTTTACAATGTTGTGTTAGTTTCTGCTGGATAACAAAGTGAATCAGCTATACGTATACATATATATCCCCATATCCCCACCCTCTTGCATTTCCCTCCCACCCTCCCTATCCCACCCCTCTACGTGGTCACAAAGCACGGAGCTGATCTCCCTGTGCTCTGCAGCTGCTTCCCACTAGCTAGCTATTTTACATTTGGTAGTGCGTATATATATGTCAATGCCACTCTCTCACTTCACCCCAGCTTACCCTTCCCCCCTCCCTGTGTCCTCAAGTCCATTTTCTACAGCTGCGTCTTTATTCCTGTCCTGCCCCTAGGTTTTTCAGAACCATATATTTTTTTTAGATTTCATATATATGTGTTAGCATACGATATTTGTTTTTCTCTTTCTGACTTACTTCACTCTGTATGACAGACTCTAGGTCCATCCACCTCACTACAAATAACTCAGTTGCGTTCCTTTTTATGGCTGAGTAATATTCCATTGTATATATGTGCCACATCTTCTTTATCCATTCATCTGTTGATGGACACTTAGGTTGCTTCCATGTCCTGGCTATTGTAAATAGTGAGGCAATGAACATTGAGGTACATGTCTCTTTTTGAATTATGATTTTCTCAGGTATATGCCCAATAGTGGGATTGGTGGGTCATACAGTAGTTCTATTTTTAGTTTTTTAAGGAACCTTCACACTGTTCTCCATAGTGGCTGTATCAATTTACATTCCCACCAACAGTGCAAGAGGGTTCCCTTTTCTCCACACCCTCTCCAGCATTTATTGTTTGTAGATTTTTTGATGACGGCCATTCTGACTGGTGTGAGGTGATACCTCATTGTAGTTTTGATCTGCATTTCTCTAATGATTAGTGATGTTGAGCATCCTTTCATATGTTTGTTGGCAATCTGTATATCTTCTTTGGAGTAATGTCTATTTAGGTCTTCTGCCCATTTTTGGATTGGGTTGTTTGATTTTTGATATTGAGCTACATGAGCTGCTTGTATATTTTGGAGATTAGTCCTTTGTCAGTTGCTTCACTTGCAAATATTTTCTCCCATTCTGAGGGTGGTCTTTCCATCTTGTTTATGGTTTCCTTTTGCTGTGCAAAAGCTTTTAAGTTTCATTAGGTCCCATTTGTTTATTTTTGTTTTTATTTCCATTTCTCTAGGAAGTGGGTCAAAAAGGATCTTGCTGTGATTTATGTCATAGAGTGTTCTGCCTATGTTTCCCTCTAAGAGTTTATAGTGTCTTGCCTTACATTTAGGTGTTTAATCCATTTTTAGTTTATTTTTGTATATGGTGTTAGTGAGTGTTCTAATTTCATTCTTTTACATGTAGTTGTCTAGTTTTCCCAGCACCACTTATTGAAGAGGCTGTCATTTCTCCATTGTATATTTTTGCCTCCTTTATCAAAGATAGGGTGACCATATGTGTGTGGGTTTATCTCTGGGCTTTCTATCCTGTTCCACTGATCTATATTCCTGTTTTTGTGCCATTTATTCAGGAATGTAGAGATAGATAAGTAAACAGCCAATTAAAATAATATAACATAGTAATTCAGCAAAAGAAGAAAATGAAAAGATTTTACAATAACTGCCATAAAGCACTGGATAAAATTCAATATGTATTTCTGGTTTTATAATCTTAATAAAATGGGGATAAAGAGCATCCTTTAACAACACAAATAGACATTTTAAAATAACCAGTATCACATTTCAGTGTTGAATGCTGGAAGAATTCACCCAAGTAAGAAAAATGAGTAGAGCATATGATATCACTACTATCATTTATCATATTCCTAAAACTTTGAGATAGTGCAATTGACAAGATAAGGAAGGCAAGAACCATAGACATTAGAAAAGAGCCAACAAAATTACTATTTTCCATTAGATACTCTAGATGGAAATCCTAAAATCTCTAGTGGAAAAGAATAGAAATAGACAATTCAGGAAGACAGTTAATTTACCAAATTATTTTTTAATCCAGTAGCTTTACATACGCAAAATATAAATTACAAAAATATAACAAAAAACATCCCATTAAAATGTAGCAAAACCATAAAATAAGTTGTTTGGAATGAACATAAGAAGAAAGTAGGCTGCACCTTCAAGATGGCAGAGGAGTAAGACGTGGAGATCACCTTCTTCCCCATAAATACATCCAAAATACATCTACATGTGGAACAACTCCTACAGAACACCTACTGAACACTAGCAGAACACCTCAGACTTCCCAAAAGACAAGAAAATCCCCACGCACCTGGGCAGGGTAAAAGAAAAAAGAAAAAACAGAGACAAAAGAATAGGGATGGGACCCATACCTCTTGGATGGAGCTGTGAAGGAGGAAAAGTTTCCACACACTAGGGAGCCCCTTCACTGGCGGAGATGGGGCGGGGGGAAGCTTTGGAGCCATGAAGAAGGGTGCAGCAACAGGGGTGCAGAGGGTAAAGCGGAGAGATTCCCACACAGAGGATCGGTGCCAACCAGCACTCACCAGCCTAAGAGGCTCGTGTGCTCACCTGCTGGGGTGGGTGGGAGCTGGGAGCTGAGGCTCGGGCTTCAGAGGTCAGACCCCAGGGAGCGGACTGGGGTTGGCTGAGTGAACACAGCCTGAAGGGGGCTAGTGCACCACAGCTAGCCGGGATAGAGTCTGGGCAAAAGTCTGGACCTGCCGGAGAGGAAAGAGACCCTTGTTTTGGGGTGCATGAGAAGAGGGGATTCATTCCCAGTGAACCCACAGAATGCAGAGCACTGCCTAAGCAAGCTCCAAAGATAGGCGTGAGCACTGGCTATCAGCTCAGACCCCAGAAACAGGCATGAAGTGCTAAGGCTGCTGCCGCCACCAAGATTCCTGTGTGCAAGTGCAGGTCACTATCCACACCCCCTGGGAGACTGTGCAGCATGCAACTGCCAGGGTCCTGAGATCCAGGGACAACTTCCCTGGGAGAACAGACGGCTCACCTCAGGCTGTTGAAATGTCACGCCGGCCTCTGGTGCCTCAGGCTCGCCCCACATTCCCATTATGACTATCATACCCCTTCATCCCCCCAGCCTGAGTGAGCAAGAGAGACAAAAGCAGCCGCTGCTTTAACTCCCTCCTGTCTGGGCGGGGAACAGATGCCTGAGGGCGACCAATGTACAGAGGTGTGGCCAAAACCAAAGCTGAACACCAGGAGCTGTGAGAACAAAGAAGAGAAAGCGAAATTTCTCCGTGCAGCCTCAGGAGCAGCAGATTAAATCCCCACAACCAACTTGATAAACCCTACATCTGAAGAATACCTGAATAGACAATGAATGCTCCCAAAATTGAGGTGGTGGACTCTGGAAGCAACTGTAGACTTCGGGTTTGCCTTCTGTATCTAATTTGTTTCTGGTTTTATGTTGTCTTAGTATCGTATTTAGTGCTTATTATCATTTGTGGATTTGGTTATTGGTTCGGTTGCTATCTTCCTTATATATATATATATTTTTTTTTTTTCCTTTTTCTCTTTTTGTCAGTGTGTGTGTGTGTGTATGCTTCTTTCTGTGAGTCTCTGTATAGGTTTGCTTTTACCATTTGTCCTAGGGTTCTGTCTGTTCATTTTCTTGTTTTTGTTTTTGTTCTGTTTTCTCTCTTCCTTTTCTTCTAAGCTGTGTGACCGGCAGGTTCTTGGTGCTCTGGCCAGGTGTCAGGCCTGAGCCTTCAAGGTGGGAGGGCCAAGTCCAGGACACTGGACCATCAGAAACCTCCCAGCACCACGTAATATCAATCAGCGAGAGCTCTCCTAGAGTTCTTCGTCTCAACACTAAGACCCAGCTCCACCCAACAGCCAGCAAGCTCCAGAACTGGAGGCCCCATGCCAAACAACTAGCAAGACAGGAACACAATCCCACCCATTTGCAGAGATGCTGCCTAAAGTCATACTACGTTCACAGACACTCCAAAACAAACCACCAGACACATCCCTGCCCACCAGAAGGACAAGATACAGCCGCACCCACCAGAACACAGGGACCAGTCCCCCGCACCAGGAAGCCTACACAAGCCACTGAACCAACCTCACCCACTGGGGACGGACACCAAAAACAACGGGAAACACAAACCTGCAGCCTGCAAAAACGGAGACCAGAAACAGAGTAAGTTAAACAAAATGAGAAGATAGAGAAATATACAGCAGATGAAGGGGCAAGGTGAAAACCCACCAGACCAAACAAAAGAAGAGGAAATACGCAGTTTATCTGAAAAAGAATTCAGAGTAATGATAGGAAAGAAGATCCAAAACCTCAGAAATAAAATGGAGAAAATACACGAAACACTTTAACAAGGACCTAGAAGAACTAAAGAGCAAACAAACAATGATGAACAACACAATAAATGAAATTAAAAATATCTAGAAGGAATCAGTAGCAGAATAACTGAGGCAGAAGAACAGATAAGTGACCTGGAAGATAAAACAGTGGAAATAACTGCCACAGAGGAGAATAAAGAAAAAAGGATGAAAAGAATTGAGGACAGTCTCAGAGACCTCTGGGACAACATTAAACCCATCAACATTAGAATGATAAGGGTCCCAGAAGGAGCAGAGAAAAAGAAAGGGTCTGAGAAAATATTCGAAGAAATTATAGTTGAAAATTTCCCTAACATGGGAAAGGAAATAGTCAACCAAGTCCAAGAAGCGCAGAGAGACCCAAACAGGAAAAATCCGAAGAGAAACATGCCAGGACACATATTAATCAAACTATCCAAAATTAAATTCGGAGAAAGAATGTTAAAAGCAGCAAAGGAAAAAGCAACACATAACATACAAGGGAAACCCCATAAGGTTACCAGCTGATCTTTCAGCAGAAACTCTGCAAGCCAGAAGGGACTGGCAGGACATATTTAAAGTGATGAAAGGGAAAAGCCTACAACCAAGATTACTCTACCCAGAAAGGATCTCATTTAGATTTGATGGAGAAAATAAAATCCTTACAGACAAGCAGAAGTGAAGAGAATTCAGTGCCACAAAGCCAGCTTTACAACAAATGCTAAAGGAACTTCTCTAGGCAGGAAACACAAGAGTAGGAAAAGACATACAATAACAAACCCAAAACAACTAATAAAATGGTAATAAGAACATATATATCTATAATTACCATAAATGTAAATGGATTAAATGCTCCAATCAAAAGACACAGACTGGTTGAATGGATACAAAAACAAGACCCATATATATGCTATCTACAAGAGACCCACTTCAGATCTAGGGACACATACAGACTGAAAGTGAGAGGATGGAAAACGATATTCCATGCAAATGGAAATCAAGAGAACGCTGGAGTAGCAATTCTGATATCAAACAAAATAGACTTTAAGATAAAGACTATTTATTACAAGATAAAAAGGAGGACACTACATAATGATCAAGGGATCAGTCCAAGAAGAAGATACAACAATTGTAACTATTATGCCCCGAACATAGGAGCACCTCAGTATGTAAGGCAAATGCTAACAGCCATAAAAGGGGAAATCAACAGTAACACAATAACAGTAGGGGGCCTTAACACCCCACTTTCACCAATGGACAGATCATCCAAAATGAAAATAAATAAGGAAACACAAGCTTTAAATAACACATTAAACAAGATGGACTTAATTGATATTTATAGGACATTCCATCCAAAAACAACAGAATACACTTTCTTCTCAAGTGCTCATGGAACATTCTCCAGGATAGATCATATATTGGGTCACAAATCAAACCTTGGAAAAGTTAAGACAACTGAAATCATATCAAGTATCTTTTGCAACCACAACGCTATGAGACTAGATATCAATTACAGGAAAAAAAATGTAAACAATACAAACACATGGAGGCTAAACAATACACTACTAAATTACCAAGAGATCACTGAAGAAATCAAAGAGGAAATAAAAAAATACTTAGAAACAAATGACAGTGAAAACACGACGACCCAAAACCTATGGGATGCAGCAAAAGCAGTTCTAAGAGCAAAGTTTATAGCAATAAAATCCTACATCAAGAAACAACAAAAAACTCAAAAAAAAAAGTTAACCTTACACCTAAAGCAATTAGAGAAAGAAGAAAAAAAAACACCCAAAGTTAGCAGAAGGAAAAAAATCATAAAGATCAGATCAGAAATAAAAAGAAATGAAGGAAACAATAGCCAAGATCGATAAAACTAAAACCTGGTTCTTTGAGAAGATAAACAAAATTGATATACCATTAGACAGACTCATCAAGAAAAAAAGGGAGAAGACTCAAATCAACAGAATTAGAAAAGAAAAAGGAGAAGTAACAACTGACACTGCAGAAATACAAAGGATCATGAGCGATTACTACAAGCAACTATATGCCAATAAAATGGACAACCTGGAAAAAATGGACAAATTCTTAGAAAGGTACAAACTTCCAAGACTGAACCAGGAAGAAACAGAAAATATGAACAGACCAATCACAAGCAGCGAAATTGAAACTGTGATTAAAAATCTTCCAACAGACAAAAGCCCAGGACCAGACGGCTTCACAAGTAAATTCTATCAAAAATGTAGAGAAGAGCGAACACTTGTCCTTATCAAACTCTTCCAAAATATAGCAGAGTGAGGAATACTCCCAAACTCATTCTATGAGGCCACCATCACACTGATACCAAAACCAGACAAAGATGTCACCAAAAAAGAAACCTACAGACCAATATCACTGATAAACGTAGATGCGAAAATCCTCAACAAAATACTAGCAAACAGAATCCAACGACACATTAAAAGGATCATACATCACGATCAAGTGGGGTTTATCCCAGGAATGCAAGGATTCTTCAGTATACGTAAATCAATCAATGTGACACACCATATTAACAAACTGAAGGAGAAAAACCATATGATAATCTCAATAGATGCAGAAAAAGCTTTTGACAAAATTCAACACCCATTTATGATAAAAACTCTCCAGAAAGTGGGCATAGAGGGAACCTACCTCAATATAATAAAGGCCATGTATAACAAACCCATAGCCAACATCATTCTCAATGGCCAAAAAGTGAAAATATTTCCTCTAAGATCAGGAACAAGACAAGGTTGCCCACTCTCACCTCTATTATTCAACAGTTTTGGAGGTTTTAGCCACAGCAATCAGAGAAGCAAAAGAAATAAAAGGAATCCAGATTGGAAAAGAAGAAATAAAGCTGTCACTGTTTGCAGATGACATGATACTATACTTAGAGAATCCTAAAGATGCTACCAGAAAACTACTAGAGCTAATCAATGAATTTGGTAGAGTAGCAGGATACAAAATTAATGCACAGAATTCTCTTGCATTCCTATACACTAACAATGAAAATTCTGAGAGAGAAATTGAAGAAACAATCCCATTTACCACTGCAACAAAAAGAATAAAATACCTAGGAAGAAACCTTCCTAAGGAGACAAAAGACCTGTATGCAGAAAACTATAAGACACTGATGAAAGAAATTAAAGACAATACAAACAGATGGAGAGATATACCATGTTCTTGGGTTGGAAGAATCAACACTGGGAAAATGACTGTACTATCCAAAGCAATCTACAGATTCAATGCAATCCCCATCAAGCTACCAATGGCCTTTTTCACAAAACTAGAACCAAAAATTTTACAATTTATATGGAAACACAAAAGACCCCGAATAGCCATAGGAATCTTGAGAAAGCAAAACAGAGCTGGAGGAATCAGGCTCCTGGACTTCATACTATACAACAAAGCTACAGTAATCAAGACAGTATGGTACTGGCACAAAAACAGAAATATACATCAATGGAATAGGATAGAAAGCCCAGAGATAAACCCAAGCACATATGGTCACGTTATCTTTGACAAAGGAGGTAAGAATATACAATTGAGAAAAGAGAGCCTCTTCAATAAGTGGTGCTGGGAAAACTGGACAGCTACATGTAAAAGAATGAAACTAGAACACTTTCTAACACCACACACAAAAATAAACACAAAATGGATTAAAGACCTAAACGTATGGCCAGGCACTATAAAACTCTTAGAGGAAAACATAGGCAGACCACTCTGTGACATAAATCACAGCAAGATCCTTTTTGACCTACCTCCTAGAGAAATGGAAATAAAAACAAAAATAAACAAATGGGACCTAATGAAACTTAAAAGCTTTTTCACAGTAAAGGAAACTGTAAACAATATGTAAAGACAACCCTTAGGGAGAAAATATTTTCAAACGAAGCAACTGACAAAGGATTAATCTACAAAATATAACAAGCAGCTCATGCAGCTCAATATCAAAAAAACAACCCAGTCAAGAAGTGGGCAGAAGATCTAAATAGACATTTCTCCACAGAAGACATACAGATGGCCAGAAGGCACATGAAAACCTGCTCAACATCACTAATCATTAGAGAAATGCAAATCAAACTACAATGAAATATCACCTCACACCAGTCAGAATGCCTATCATCAAAAAATCTACAAACAATAAATGCTGGAGAGGGTGTGGAGAAAAGGGGACCCTCTTGCACTGTTGGTGGGAATGTAAATTGATACAGTCACTATGGAGAACAGTATGAAGGTTCCTTAAGAAACTAAAAATAGAACTACCATACGACCCAGCAATCCCACTAATGGGCATATACCCTGAGAAAATCAGAATTCAAAAAGAGACATGTACCTCAATGTTCATTGCCTCACTATTTACAATAGCCAGGACACGGAAGCACCCTAAATGTCCATCGACAGATGAATGGATAGAGAAGATGTGGCACATATATACAATGGAATATTACTCAGCCATAAAAAGAAACGAAACTGAGTTATTTGTAGTGAGGTGGATAGACCTAGAGTCTGCCATACAGAGTGAAGTAAGTCAGAAAGAGAAAAACAAATACCATATGCTAACACATATATATGGAGTCTAAAAAAAAAAATGGTTCTGATGAACCTAGTGACAGGGAACGAATAAAGACACAGAGGTAGAGAATGGACTTGAGGACACAGGGAGGGGGAAGGGTAAGCTGGGATGAAGCGAGAGAGTAGCATTGACATATATACACTACCAAATGTAAAACAGATAGCTAGTGGGAAGAAGCTGCATAGCACAGGGAGATCAGCTCGGTGGTTTGTGACCACCTAGAGGGGTGGGATAGGCAGGGTGGGAGGGAGGTACAAGAGGAGTGAGGGAATATGGTGATATATGTATACATATAACCGATTCACTTTGTTACAGAGCAGAAACTAACACTACATGGTAAAGCAATTATATTCCAATAAAGATGTTAAAAAAAAATAAAAGAAGAAGAACCGTATAAGAACTATAAAGAAAAATGTTTAAAACCCAATTAAGGGACAACTTAGCATTTTAAAAACAAAAACTATGAAATAAAAAATATACCAAAAATTGGAAAAATCATACGAGTACAGAGTTTGATGAATTTTAATACAATATGCACATTCACATAAACTTCAAAGAAATAAACCAATTGAATATTGCTATTAAGAGTTATATATAATATTTGACTGAAACTATTATATATTGTCTGACATTGGCATCAAATACTGTATAAAGTGTCCTAACCCCCACTGCAGTCGTGATATAAAATATTTCCATCACTCCAAAAAGTTCCCTCAATCCTCTTTACAAATATAAATCCATTTCTAGTTCCTGGAAGCTAATGTTCTATTTTCTGTGAATAGAATTCATGCAGATAGAATCATACAATGTTAATCTTTTGTGTCTGGCTTGTTTTATTTACTATAATGCCTTTGAGATTTGCTAATTTGTTCCATGTGTCAATAATTAATTGCTTTTTTGCTAACTGGTCATATTACATTGAATAGATATATTCTTTATTCTCTCTCTTTATTTATTCTTTCATTGTAGATGGATATTTGGGTGGTTTCCAGTTTAGGGTCATTTTATATACAACTGCTATGAACATTCATGTAAAGTCTGATGTGGATATGTGGATATGTCTTCAATTTTCTTGAGTAGAATGTAATTTTGACACTAACTACCCAAGTCAGGTCAAACTTAGGTTAAAGGTACAGTCTTCCACAAGACTGTCCTCACACCAGCAGCAAATTTAGGCTTCCCAGGCCACACATACTTTTGACCAATTGCCCACAAACTCAGCCTTCCCACTGCCCCTGCAGGGTAATTCTTTAGAACAACTCACAGAACTCAGGAAAGTGCTATATATACAATTACAATTTTATGACAGCAAAAGGATACAAGTCAAAATCAGCCAAAAGGAGATACACAGGGAGATATATGGGAGGGTCCCAAACAAAGCTTTCATGTCCTCAAGATGTATCACCCTTCCAGTACATTGATATATTTCACTAACCAGAGAAACTCACCTGAGCTTCAGGTGTTCAGAGTTTTTGCTGGTGTTTGATTATGTAGGCATGATTGTTGAATCATTGGCTACATGATTCTCAATCTTCAGCCTCCCTCCATTCCCTGGAGGTTGGGAGTTTGGATTGATATCGCATGGCTCTAAAACCTCAGTGCTCTAATCACATTGTTGGTCTTTCTGGCAAGGTTAGCCTCCATCTGGAGATCATCTAGGGGTGCACAATGAGTCACTTCATTAGCATAATCTCAGAAGGTGTGATCAGAGGGGCCCATCATGAATAACAAAGATACTTCTATTACCAGGGAAATCCAATATTTAGAGGATCTGTCCCTGAAACCAAGGACAAGTACAATAAAGTAATAAAGTATAATAATTTCTTTATTATGCAACATTAGATAATATCTAGGAGAGGAACTGTATGTTCTACCTTACATGAAACTGACAAAATTTTTTCTAAAGTGGCTGTAAAATTTTTTCTTCTGATAAGCAGTACATGAGACTTCTCGTTCTTCATCTTTGCTATTACTTGGCACAGTCAGTCTTCTAAATTTAGCAGTTTTACTTGGTGTACAGTGGTATCACATAATGAATTTGATTTAAATTTTCCTAATGATTAATGATGTTAAGACCTTTTCATGAATTATTAGGTCTTCTCTGGTGAAATGTCTGTTAAAATTTTGCATATATTTTTAATTGGTAGTCTCTTTGGCAGTTTTTAAAAGATTTATTCTATATTTTTATTCATTTTTCATTTTAATCTTTTATAGAACAAATTTATTGAGGTGTAATTCACATACCATACAATTCACCACTCTGAAGTGTACAACTGAATGGTTTTAAGGATATTCAACGTTATGCAACCATCATTACTTTTATGGGTTGAATTGTGTCCCCCACAAATTCATATGTAGAAGTCCTAACCTCCAGTATCTCAGAATGTGACTTTCTTTTGATATAGGGTCTTTGCAGAGATAACCAATTTGAAGTGAGGTAATTAGCGTGGGCTCTAATCTAATATGACTTATGTCATTATAAAAAGGGGAATTTTGGACACAGAGGTATTTATAGACAGAAGACGATATGAAGAGACCAAAAGAGAAGATGACCATCTACAAACCAAGGATACAGGCCTGAAACAGACCCTTCCCTCACAGTCCTCAGTAGGAACCAACTCTGCTGACACCTTGATCTCAGGATTGTCAGACAATAAATTTCCTGTTTAAGTCATCCACTGTGTGGTACTTGATTACAGCAACCCTAGCAAACTAAATACAACTATAATAAAATTTATTACTCCCAAAAGAAATCATGTACCCATCAGTAGTCACTCCAGATTTCCTACAAAACCCCTTTGCCTCCAAACACAGGCAACCACTTTCTGTCTACTTTGTCTCCATAGATTTGTCGTGTGAAGTAATATCCCTTTGTGACTTGCATTTCCCTGAGGCCCGATAATGCTGACTGCCTCTTCATGTATTTATTTGCAATTTATAAATTGTCATTGAAGAAACATCTGTTGTACATTAAATTGCCTTATCTCTGATGAAAATTCATGGACCACATATATGTGGGGTTATTTCTATACTCTGTCTTCTGTTCTACGAACATATTTGTGTATCTCAATGCAACAACTGCAATGCTTTTCATTTTGTCTGAAAAGAAAGTATTCTATAATATACTGTTAAGAAAATCCAAAGTACATATATAGTATGATGTGTAGTATAGTATGACATACAATATATGTACACGTAGAGAAAAAAGGTAAAAAGATCAGCACCAAAATATTTATGATACATATTGTCAAGTATTTATATTGCATACTTTTCCTTTTTTTTGTTTTCTAAAATTTCCACAGAGACCATATATTGATTCTATAATAAAAATAAACCATCGATGTTATAACAATAGCAAAATAGAACTAAATTAAGGGCCTAGAAATGAAGAGAACTTCAAAGATGGAATTTTCAGTGCAGAATACTGTGGGACATTTTTTCCCTGTTTATTCATCATATTTCTATGAATGGAAGCCTGAGATTGCATTTTTTTTTTTTTTTTTTTTATAGCAACAACACCTGATTACTTTGAGTTTACAGTCAACAAAAACTCCCAGATCTTTACTCAGGAACTGCTTTCCAGCCCAAATTTTCTGCTTCTATTCTTTTTTATTACTGGAGAAAACTTTAAGCATCTTCTGCACAAAATGAACCATATTATAATTACCTGATAAAATAAAATCCAATTAAAATAAAACAATATATGCATTACATAGTTTAAAGAGCTAAATACAAAACAATTTACCCCCACCCCAAGTACTACTCTATAGTGGCAACCACTTTCATATATTTTAGCTGATTCTTTAGATTTTGTCTCCATATTAAAACACACATTCACACACGTACATTGCTGTTTCTTGGTTTTTTAGTTTTAGGGATTATCTACAATGAAAGGTAAGATTCTAATATGGCACCCACGATTCCTGTCTCCTGGCATCCACACTTTTCTGAGACCCACCCTCCTTCCTCTAGAGTTTTCATTTAGGAGGGTTGTACAACTTGCTCTAACCAATAGAATATGACAAAGTTTAAAGAATATCACTCCTGTTACATTATATGGCAAGAGTGCAGGAATTTTTTTTTTTTGTAATTAAGTCCCTTATTCAGTTGCTTTTAAGTTATTCAAAAAAGAAATTATCCTGTGTGGGCCTGACCTAATCAGGAAAGCCTTTTAAAAGATGGTCTAGAGGTATGTGACTGGAAGCATCCCCCGGCCCCTTTGTACAATATGTGTGCACGTGTGTTATTAGATTTGAAGAACTAAGCGGCCATGAATTCTGCCACTGCAAGAAAATGAATTCTACTAACAAACTGAGGGAACTACAATGTGGATCCTTTGAAAGTTGAGCCTCCAGCATAGCTAACAACTTGATTTCAGCTTTGGCAGACCCTGAGCAGACAGCCCAGCCAAGGGGTGCCCTGACTTCTGACTCTCAGAAACTGTATGATAATAAATAAGAGTTATTGTAATTTTTGGTGCAGAAATTGGGTAAGTTATGCAGAAATAGTAGGTTTGGCAATTTCATACACAGCAACAAAAAGCTAGTATATCTGCTTACTTCCTGTTAGGAAATGGCTATCTTTCACCATTCATTCTCCCAACCACCAGTCTTTGCTCCCACCATCACATATATGCACACATCTAATCTTTCTATCCTCTGAATATAAATGCATACAAATTTTGGAAAAGGTCAGTATTTAGTGTTTATATAATATAGATTATAGTATTCACAACTGAGCTGTGAAACATATCTCTTTTAATAACTGTCATGTTTTTGCTGTTTTGTGGCCTACTTAACTTTGAATATTGCTTTTTTAAAAATTGTGTTCATAGGCTGATTTTGCTCAATTTCCAGAATTCTAATCACTTACCCCCAAAGGAATATTTATCTTACTCCATCCATTCCCTACCTTTAGGATTAGAACCTCATAGGTATTCTCCTAGAATGAGGATAAGCAGCAAACCTACCGGCATTTAGGGGGACCAAAGCTTAATTCTTATCTTTCATGATTTGCTTACAGGATAGATAACCTGGTACAAATTATTTTCAAATAGGAAAAACTACTCTATTCAGGTAACCTTGACTAATTTTGCCTCAGAGCATAGTCCCTCCCAGGTTAGTGAGTCTTTGCTTGTTTCTAGATTCAATCCTCTTCACTGGACTATGTTTCTGACAGTACCAGCATGTCTTGTGCCTAAGTCTGGCTTTGTTAAGACTAGGGTCAAAGTTGGATCTCTGTAGAACATTCAAAGACTTTTCTTTAAAAAGGGAATTATCATTTCTTCAAACTATTTTGGACATGACTGTGCCTGTTTGTTAACTTAAAACCTTAATAATTTTAAGAGACATAGAAAATTAAAATAAAATAACAGCGAACTCAGAGAGGGGCAGATAACTGTCAAATTGTATTCTCGCCCATTCACTTGGAGAAGGCTTCTCAAGGCAGAATGCCTCTGAAGGGTGGCACATTTTGATGTCCTTTGCTTCTTTTCACCCTGGCTAGTTAAGTTAGAATGCCTACTTACACACACGCACGCACACACACACAGTCTCTGGATCCCTGTTGTATACAAGGCATGAAATTATCTTAAAAGAAATATATATAGTCCCTTACATCAGGAAACTTGCACAAGCCTCTTAGATAGCCTCATCCACCAGAAGGCAGACAGCAGGAGCAAGAAGAACTACAATCCTGTAGCCTGTGGAACAAAAACTACATTCACAGAAAGACAGACAAGATGAAAAGGCAGAGGGCTATATACCAGATGAAGGAACAAGATAAAACCCCAGAAAAACAACTAAATGAAATGGAGATAGGGAACCTTCCACAAAAAGAATTCAGAATAATGATAGTGAAGATGATCCAGGACCTCGGAAAAACAATGGAGGCAAAGATCGAGAAGATGCAAGAAATGTATAACAGAGATCTAGAAGAATTAAAGAACAAACAAACAGAAATGAACAATACAATAACTGAAATGAAAAATACACTAGAAGGAATCAATAGCAGAATAACTGAGGCAGAAGAACAGATAAGTGACCTGGAAGACAGAATGGTGGACTTCACTGCTGTGGAACACAATAAAGAAAAAAGAATGAAAAGAAATGAAGACAGCCTAAGAGACCTCTGGGACAACATTAAACGCAACAACATTCGCATTATAGGGGTCCCAGAAGGTGAAGAGAGAGAGAAAGGACCAGAGAAAATATCTGAAGCGATTATAGTCGAAAACTTCCCTAACACGGGAAAGGAAATAGCCACCCAAGTCCAGGAAGTGCAGAGAGTCCCATACAGGATAAACCCAAGAAGAAACACACTGAGACACATAGTAATCAAATTGGTAAAAATTAAAGACAAAGAAAAATTACTGAAAGCAGCAAGGGAAAAATGACAAATAACATACAAGGGAACTCCCATAAGGTTAACAGCTGATTTCTCAGCAGAAACTCTACAAGCCAGAAGGGAGTGGCATGATATACTTAAAGTGATGAAAGGGAAGAACCTACAACCAAGATTACTCTATCCAGCAAGGATCTCATTCAGATTTGATGGAGAAATCAAAAGCTTTACAGACAAGCAAAAGCTAAGAGAATTCAGCACCACTAAACCAGCTCTACAACAGATGCTAAAGGAAATTCTCTAAGTGGGAAACACAAGAGGGGATAAGGACCTACAAAAACAAAACCCCCAAAATTAAGAAAATGGTAATAGGAACATACATGTCAATAATCACCTTAAATGTGAATGGATTAAATGCTCCAACCAAAAGAAACAGCCTTGCTGAATGGATACAAAAACAAGACCCATATATATGCTGTCTACAAGAGACCCACTTCAGACCTAGGGACACATACAGACTGAAAGTGAGGGGATGGAAAAAGATATTCCATGCAAATGGAAATCAAAAGAAAGCTGGAGCAGCAATACTCATACCAGATAAAATAGACTTTAAAATAAAGAATGTTACAAGAGACACGGAAGGACACGACATAATGATCAAGGGATCAATCCAAGAAGAAGATATAACAATTATAAATATATATGCACCCAACACAGGAGAACCTCAATACATAAGGCAACTGCTAACAGCTCTAAAAGAGGAAATGGACAGTAACACAATAATAGTGGGGGATTTTAACACCTCACTTACACCAATGGACAGATCATCCAAACAGAAAATTAAAAAGGAAACACAAGCTTTAAATGACAGAATAGACCAGATAGATTTAATTGATATTTATAGGACACTCCATCCAAAACCAGGAGATTACACTTTCTTCTCCAGTGCACAAGGGATATTCTCCAGCATAGATCACATCTTGGGTCACAAATCAAGCCTCAGTAAACTTAAGAAAATTGAAATCATATCAATCATATCAACTGACCACAACGCTATGAGATTAGAAATCAATTACAGGGAAAAAAACGTAAAAACCACAAACACATGGAGGCTAAACAATACGTTACTAAATAACCAAGAGATCATTGAAGAAATCAAAGAGGAAATCAGAAAATACCTAGAGACAAGTGACAATGAAAACATGACAATCCAAAACGTATGGGATGCAGCAAAAGCAGTTCTAAGAGGGGAGTTGATAGCTATACAAGCCTACCTCAGGACACAAGAAAAATCTCAAATAAACAATATAAACTTACACCTAAAGGAACTAGAGAAAGAAGAACAAACAAAACCCAAAGTTAGCAGAAGGAAAGAAATCGTAAAGATCAGAGCAGAAATAAATGAAACAGAAACAAAGAAAACAATAGCAAAAATCAATAAAACTAAAAGCTGGTTCTTTGAGAAGATAAACAAAATTGATAAGCCATTAGCCAGACTCATCAAGAAAAAGAGGGAGAGGACTCAAACCAATAAAATCAGAAATGAAAAAGGAGAAGTTACAACAGACACCGCAGAAATACAAAGCATCCTAAGAGACAACTACAAGCAACTCTATGCCAATAAAATGGACAACCTGGAAGAAATGGACAAATTCTTAGAAAGGTATAACCTTCCAAAACTGAACCAGGAAGAAACAGAAAATATGAACAAACCAATCACAAGTAATGAAATTGAAACTGTGATTAAAAATCTTCCAACAAACAAAAGTCCAGGACCAGATGGCTTCACAGGTAAATTCTATCAAACATTTAGAGAAGAGCTAACACCCATCCTTCTCAAACTCTTCCAAAAAATTGCAGAGGAAGGAACACTCCCAAACTCATTCTATGAGGCCACCATCAACCTGATACCAAAACCAGACAAAGATACTACAAAAACAGAAAATTACAGACCAGTATCACTGATGAATATAGATGGAAAAATCCTCAACAAAATATTACAAATAGAATCCAACAACACATTGAAAGGATCATACACAATGATCAAGTGAGATTCATCCCAGGGATGCAGGGATTCTTCAATATATGCAAATCAATCAATGTGATACACCATATTAACAAATTGAAGAAAAAAAAACCATATGATCATCTCAATACATGCAGAAAAAGCTTTGGAAAAATTTCAACACCCATTTATGATAAAAACCTTCCAGAAAGTGGGCATAGAGGGAACCTACCTCAACATAATAAAGGCCATATACGACAAACCCACAGCAAACATCATTCTCAATGGTGAAAAACTGAAAGCATTTCCTCTAAGATCAGGAACAAGACAAGGATGTCCACTCTTGCCACTATTTTTCAACATAGTTTTGGAAGTCCTAGCCACGGCAATCAGAGAAGAAAAAGAAATAAAAGGAATACAAATTGGAAAAGAAGAAGTAAAACTGTCACTGTTTGCAGATGACATGATACTATACTTAGAGAATCCTAAAGATGCCAGCAGAAAACTACTAGAGCTAATCAATGAATTTGGTAAAGTTGCAGGATACAAAATTAGTGCACAGAAATATCTTGCATTCCCATACACTAATGATGAAAAATCTGAAAGAGAAATTAAGGAAACACTCCCATTTACCACTGCAACAAAAAGAATAAAATACCTAGGAATAAACCTACCTAGGGAGACAAAAGACCTGTATGCAGAAAACTATAAGACACTGATGAAAGAAATTAAAGATGATCCCAACAGATGGAGAGATATACCATGTTCTGGGATTGGAAGAATCAATATTGTGAAAATGACTCTACTACCCAAAGCAAGCTACAGAGTCAATGCAATCCCTATCAAATTATCAATGGCATTTTTTACAGAACTAGAACAAAAAGTCTTAAAATTTGTATGGAGACACAAAAGACCCCGAATAGCCAAAGCAGTCTTGAGGGAAAAAACCGGAGCTGGAAGACTCAGACTCCCAGACTTCAGACTCTAATACAAGGCTACAGTAATCAAGACAGTATGGTACTGGCACAAAAACAGAAATATGGATCAGTGGAACAGGATAGAAAGCCCAGAGATAATCCCATGCACCTATGGTCAACTAAACTATGACAAAGGAGGCAAGGATATACAATGGAGAAAAGACAGTCTCTTCAATAAGCGGTGCTGGGAAAACTGGACAGCTACATGTAAAAGAATGAAATTAGAACACTCCTTAACAGCATACACAAAAATAAACTCAAAATGGATTAGAGACCTAAATGTAAGACCGGACACTATCAAACTCTTAGAGGAAAGCATAGGAAGAACACTCTTTGACATAAATTGTAGTAATATCTTTTTGGATCTGTCTCCTAGTAATGTAAATAAAAACAAAAATAAACAAATGGCACCTAATTAAACTTAAAAGCTTCTGCATAGCAAAGGAAACCATAAACAAAACAGAAAGACAACCTACAAAATGGGACAAAATATTTGCAAATGATGCGACCAACAAGGGATTAATTTCCAAAATTTACAAATAGGTCATACAGCTCAATACCTCCCCCCCCCCCAAAAAAGCAAACAACCTAATCAAAAAATGGTCAGAAGATCTCAATAGACATTTCCACAAAGAAGACATACAGATGGCCAAAAGGCACATGAAAAGATGCTCAACAGCACTAATTATCAGAGAAATGCAAATCAAAACTACATACAATGACGTATCTCCTCACATCAGTCAGAACGTCCATCATTAAAAAGTCTACAAATAATAAATGCTAGAGAGGGTGTGGAGAAGAGGGAACCCTCCTACACTGTTGGTGGGAATGTAAATTGGTACAGCCACTATGGAGAAGTTTGCAGGTTCCTTAAAAAACTAAAAATAGAGCTACCATATGATCGTGCAATCCCACTCCTGGGCATATATCTGGAGAGAAACATAATTCAAAAAGACACATGCACCCCAATGTTCATTGCAGCACTGTTTACAATAGCCAAGACATGGAAGCAACATGAAATGTCCATCGACAGACGAATGAATAAAGGAGGTGTGGTATATATATATATATATATACATACAATAAAATATTAGCCATGAAAAAATTAATCTTCTCCAATTTAATTTTAAAGTTCATATTGTCATTCATTTTTTGGATAAATCTTTTACTCTTTTATTCATTTTTTGCATAAATCTTTTGGACATTAGAGTTTCCCCCTCCTCCTCCAATTTTGGGTATTACAACAATGGCATAGAAATGTAAATAGCCAAATCTTTGTGCATATCTGTGTTACTTCCTTAGAACAAATCCTCATAATGATACAATTATTAGGTCAATGGTTTTTGTACATTTAAAATTTAAAAAGCTTTAAAAGCTTTCCTAATCCTGGAGAAATTGATCTAAAAAATTATATCGCTACAGCGGGGTTGGTAATGAGCCTCATGCCACATCCTTGCCAGGACTATCATTTTTCTAAAAAAACCTTATTTTGAAAATATTTGTCTTGTTAATATCAATATTATTTTTCCATGTTTCCTGATTATTTTTGTACATGAGTGTCATTTTGTGAATGACCTATTCCTGTTCTTTCCATGTTTTTACAACAGTATGTATGATTTTTCTGATTAACTTTCAAGCAACTTATATTTTAAGGGCAATCACGATTTCACCTTATGTACTTAACTTTTTCACAATCAGTTGCATGCCTTTAAATTTTATTCGGTTTGATGTAACAAGTTTATTTTTATTTTTATGTAATCAAATATGTCCTTTTTGTTTTAATGCCATGTGTAGAAAATATCTTTCTTACCCACTAACATATAAACACTTAGAAGTATTTTAATGGCTGTATTCTATTTTGTCATGTTTATGTGCTACGGAGTTGCATCACACATGGGGTTTAATTTGTAAAATCAACAGTTCTTAGAAAGTAAGTCAAAATTTACCAAGAGTCAAATTTATTCCTGATCACTATTTCTTTGAATGAATACCAAAGGTGGTTGGGTTAAGTTCAGAATGTTCATAAGCCATATTCACCATACAAGATGACCCCACCAAGTGGTGAAGTGGGGGGAAGGGCGGGGGGGGCGGGCAGAATTCTCTCCCAAATTATATTTTCTCTGGGACCTAAACTTCTGAGGGAGGGCTACGTGTTGAGCTACACGAACATCACTTCTTAAATAATTTCTCTTTCTGTATTAAAATAAAAACTGATTTAAGTCTAAAGAAATGTGCATACAGTGGTATTTGAAACTAAGATGATTTACTTTCATGTTGTATTTAAGTTATTGTCAAGTCTTCACTGTCGTATATAATGTTGTGACTTACAATTTTGTACACATTTCTCTTTATACCTTTACCATTCCTGAAAGTGGGTCAGGGTTTTGAAATATTCTTTAAGATCTTAAACAGTGTATGTCGGCCAACAGGTGTCCAGAAAGATTACAACAATTTACATTTATATGAGATGTTTGACAATTTGTCTTAAGGCAGATAGGATTTAGACCATTATAAATGGAAGAGAAAGCACTGTATGCTTAATGAGTAACATGAACAAAGACACTGAAATATGGCAATGCAGGAATATTCAGTGAAAGACAAGCTAGCTGATGCATGTAAAGGGCTTTAACTGGTGATGGAATCTGGATTCATGTGCAAAATTGATACCTATTTTTCTGTTAATTCTCTATGACTTGATCGGTTACTTACTGCAGTTATAGTAGTTTTCATATTATGCTGTAAACATCACAGAGACAAATTAACAGACTGTAAACTCCTTGTAGGCAGCCTGTCCTGTGTTAACAGTTGTTTCCAAATTACCTATTATGTGCCTGTCACGTAGTGGTGCTCAAAAGTATTTACTGAATGAATGAGTTGGTTTTCCATAAAAATAGGGGAAAAATTAAATGTTAACTCTGTCTTTTGCTTTTGATACTGAATTCCTGCAACACTGGTTGCCTATATAATTGCTTTGGTAATTAATGACAAGCACAATGTCTTCTGGCATTTTTAAATGTTTTGAATTATTTCTATAACATTATTTAACTTTTCAAGTAATTGTGTTGTTTCCACATCTTAATTCTAAATATTTTGAGATCAAGAAGGATGTCTATTTTCTTTCAGCATCATTGGTTGTGATTAATCAATTGACTAATTGATAATTTAAATATATTCATAAAATGTATAAAGATAATATTCAAATGGAAGGCAAGAGATCACATGAAAAGTCTACATGAGGATACTAACCTGTTTGCATTTTTCTCTACATTTAGAACCACAAAAAATAAAAGGTCACGAAATTTACTGGCTGTGCCCATAGCTCTGTGGCTCTGTGACTTTGGATCTGTTTCTTTATATCTTTTGCTGTATATGAAAAATTGGGATAGTATTTGCTATTGCAAATATTAAATGAAATATTAAATGTCATACAGCACCTAGTAATAATTGAAATTTATTAAAAGCTCAAAAATAAGGTGGAAACTCTTAAGCTTTCTATCCCCACCCACACCCCTGGAGTTCCCAGTGTTCCTAGGATGGACTCATTCTGACTTGTAGATATTGAGGCCATAAGAATATTTCCTTCAGATTGACTTATACCAGTAAAGCCGTAGTACCTATTATCTATATACATATATTTAAATTTTCTGTAATTTTGTATATTTCACGGTGGCAGGGATCTAAGAAGGAGAATCGTTCCTCCTTTGCAGGCTATCCTGAAAGAAAACAAATGCATTTTGTTTGTTGAATAATTAAGTGGTTTGTGTGTGTGTTCCCCACACGGTACTGAGGACCACAAAATAAAATACCATAGGGAACTTAAATGACCTTGAGGCTAAGCTACAATTCTTTGGATTCTGAGTTCCTCCATTCTGAAATTCGGTGTGTCTAGTTCATAGGCCTGTGGAACATTTAGTTTAAGTTTAGTGGTCACGTAAATCTTAGTGGAATAAAGAAAATGGAAATGCAGGGGCTTGAATTCACAAGAGAGTTAATGTGCAGGTTATTTTTTGAGAAAAATGAAGACAGATTTTTAGAGTGAGGATGTGGGCAGTGGACGAATAAAGTAGATGAAAAGGTGCCCTCTATGGCTTTTTTAATTGCTCTTACTCAAATCTTTAAGTAAATACCTCCAGAAATGGGTATTGATCCTTGCTTACTGAACAGAGTCAAAGACATTCATCAAAGAGCCATATAGAAGACTAATTTTTATTGCTATATAAAACACAGAGTATTAGGAGTGGAAGACTTATTTCCATATTAGTGTTTGCCTTTGTATTTGAGATTAAGAAAATAGAAAAATATTTCCACTTTCCTTTGTATATAAAATGATATATCCTTGCACTTAAAAAGCCGTTCTGTCATTATTAAGGAATATATATATATATATATATATATATATATATACACACACAAACGAACAATGTGCATACAGATATGATTATGTGTGGGCAAATATGTGAGCATGTGTATAGATACTGTGTTTACTATGTTAGTATTATATATTTTACTAATAGAAAAATACAGAAAAGGATAACTGAAATGTTTTTTAGCTATCTTTTAGAACATGTGCGCATATTCTATTACGTTCTCGTTTATTACTGTTTTTTTCCCTTTGACTTAGGTTGCTGGAGTTCCAGCTAGAATAAATTAGAATAGTTTAAGAAATTCTTGCTTCACATTTTTACCCAATAAACCAGCAGTCTCGTGAGTTTCCTTCCTCCAAGTTATCATTGCCCTCGGAACCCGAGATCTCACGGATACCTCCCTGTCTCCCGATCTGCTGTCAAGACTGCCTTAGAAGGTTAAAAACAACAGTGCAGAAGTAAACTGCAGATTGCCAGCTGCAGAGTTACATGCCTAATGATGCCAGAAAATTACAAGGATTAGCAATAAATCTACAATAAGCACACTAAGTACCCAGACAAAATGCTTTTGCATTTAGACGTTCATTCTAGAAAGGTGTCACACAACTCTTCCAAGACTCCTCATTAAATAAGCAGCAAGAAAGGTAAAAGAAACAAGTCACAGCAGGGGATCACTTAACAAGAAGATTTCACACTAGGAAAAGTGTTTAAATTCATGGCACTTGCACACTATTTATGCTGTACCTAAATTGCCGTTTTCTAAATTTATCATGATTTCTGTCTTATATCCTTATTTAAACTATTCAGATTAACCGGGACCCTTTCCTTTTAGGACTTAAGGAATCTCCACCCTTCTCACAACTTTCAGGGTTTGTGTGCCCTTCTCTACTCCTCTGACCTTTTAGATTCTTCAACAAAGTAGTTTGCAGTTATAATGCATAACCAAGAATATCATAGAAATATGAATTGGGAAACAGGATGTCTCTTAATCTGCATACCTTCCATAGTTGCTGTGACAACATGACTCTTAAATTAGATTTCTCTTATGAGAAAACCTTTGTCTAAGTTTTAATTATGACCCCACCAAGGCTCCTCCCAAATATGTGAGGGAAGGAAGAATTGGCAAAGGTAAGGATTCTTTTTCATAAAAAAGCTGACTATTTATTCTATCATAAAAGTATTATAGATTTAGTATGGAAAATATTGAGTTATAAAAGAAGTAAAAAAGTCATATAGAGTATGACTTTTTAATGCATTTTTGTTAAGTCTTTTTCCCATTTTTCAAATTCAGTAAATTTTAGTTATAATAATTTTTTTCACTAACTTTAAGTTATAGTGCTTACTCCTGTTACCATAAGCTCTCTGTAAGCATTATTTGAGTCACTGACACTTTCAGCCTTTAGCTTTGATAAATACTGCCATAGATGAATCCTTTAAAGTGTCACAATACACCTGTTGTTTGTCCCAAATCGTGCTCACCTTCTTTAGGAAATCGTCTTCCTGCTCTAACTACCACAATCAGCTGGACAAATGGTGACAGCCATCTTTTGATACTTATCACTTCTCTGTTCATAGTGATTATTTTAGATAGGAAACCCATGCCGGTGTGGGCTACGGTAGGTTGGCATAGAAATGGGCACCTGCGTAAAGCTGGGCCATTGAGAACTATTCTTGAGAATTTTTTAGGAATTTTAAAAGAGAGCGATTCTGTTCCCATCTGGTAGAGTACATGGGAGGCTCTCAGGTTGCCGTCAGTGACGTTTCCCCCTTCATGAAAGGATCTGCTCTGCAGAGAAAGAAAAAAAAGCAGACATGAGACCAAGCTAGTGCTGGCAGCATGTCAGTTTTGTTCTTATTTTCACTGAAGCCCAGCCATGGTTATGTGTCTTCTAACACATGTTGCTTCCAGCCTAAATTTGTTTAAGTAGAATTTCTATTACCTGCAACCAAAAACGTACTGGTGAATACAACATATGCAGCTCCTAATTTATCCAGGAACGTTAAAATATAGTATTTTAATTATAACTTATCAGCATTTGATATTTTCATTTAAATTTCCTTTGGTATTTTTATTTACTTGAACATTTTGTATGTTATTTGGTGCATGATTTTACTGTGAGTTGCATCCTTTAACACCCTTTACAGTACCATTATTATTTTTTCATTTAATGTTTTTTTTGCTTAACTTCAACCTTGTCAGAAATGCAAACTGTAACTTCTGCGTTCTTTTTTGTCTGATAAAATTGTGACACTTTTTTATTTTTGGCCACTCTGAGTCAGTTTATTTGGAGGAGTCTCTTGTGTAGTATTTAGAGTTGGAATTTGCTTTGAGATCAAATCTGAGATTATTTATTTTAATATAGCATTTTAGTTCATCTTCTGTTATTGATATGACAGAAATGTTTGCTCTCAGTTCTACCATATTATTTTTTGTGCCTTCCCATTTTAAGTCCACAAAACTCTTTCACCTGTGGTCTATTTGTTTTGCTTCGTGTACATGTGCAAGAACATGTGTGCATGCATGCCAGACATTCAGGGGCATTTCTAATAAAGAAGATTTGCATTTTCTGTTATGTGGTTATCTTTTTATAAACACTTTAAGCTCCTCTTTCTTGAGAATTTATCTATTAATTCTCCTCTACAGACAAAACCAAAATTAGCATATTTCCTTTTCTTCTCTTCTTCCACTCTTTCTCCCACCATTTGCTTTTAGTCAGTGCATTATTTTTGTTAATGTTTGTTTAACTTTGTATATACTTAAATATACTTATATCTGTATTAATTTATTTTTATCTCTAAATAATATATTGGATAACTCCTCCAGCTCTTACATTTAGATAGCTTTTAGGCTATCTTTCATTAACACTTCAGGTTTCGGGGAAGGTTTTTGCTAATTGAATATAACTCAAACCCATGTAGTATGAGAATTAAACCTAAAATCAATCAATTAGTGTTTAAATCCCGTTTTCTCTTAAAACGGAGTGAGGAACAACAGAAACAAAAATAAGTGAACAAAAGAAACAAAAAATAAGTAAACAACTGAAAAATTTCCCTTCTTTAAAAACGAGATTGATAGTTCACATCTCTAAGAGAATGTAACTGATAAGTACTCTAAAAATTTTTCATAGTTAAATAAAAATGAATCAGAAACAGATCAACAAAGATGTCCCTATATTAGTTGAAAGTATTCAATAGGAGAAGAAATTCTAGAAGCAAAATAATTGTCTTGGATCTTTGGGTCATGAAGAACGGGTCTAAAATTTTTAAAGAAAGTCTAAATAGAATCCTTTATTATTTTTTTCTCAATTTTCTCTTCACCAAAAAGAAGAAAATAACAGTACCCATACCACATAGACTGTTACAAACTCTAAATGAAATAATTCAAGTAAAGCAGTTGGTACAATTTCAGAGACATAGTAAGCACTTGATAAATGTTAATTGTTGCTGTTTACCTTTTTTTAATAAAAATGCATAACTTAATGAGACTTTTATTAAAAATAAAAAGGACATACATGGGGGGATGGGAGAGAATGGTGAGATTTGTGTATTACCCAGTAAATGCCTATAACAAGCTGCTCCCTAGACATTGCAGTCTTTAGCCAAAGCCTCATTTTAGGCAGATGTTCTCATTGTCTGTAGATCTTAAAATTTTCTACTTTTTTCACTCGTCATATCTCTTCTAGTATTCATCAAAGGTTTCTATTTCCTTGCATTTCATTTCCTAGAGGTCTCTCAGTATGGTTATCACATCTGTATGCACTATAATAAAGTATAATAAAGGGTAGGCTTGGTTTGGAGCATTTCTCTTGTCATCAAATACACAGATACAATGGCATGGTCTTTTGGAAACAATGCCCTAATGCAGTTCTTTAGAATCATGTGGTTTACAAAAGGACCCACTGGGCAGTTGGGGTGAAGTAGGAGTTGGTGTGGATGATCTGCAAATAAGCATAAGAAAGGATGGGTCTGGGCCTACCCGCCTCAATTTTATATGTTTCATATATTAGAGTTCATGCCATATCATGACCCTAACTAAAAGCAGTAAATCAAATATTGGAGTTTACAGTGACAGCAGGATAGGATAGCTGCTTTTCTGGAGGTGAGAATGTTGGGGTCTCTTAAAACAACATACATTGAACAGCATATACTCTGCCTACCTTTAGGACCATTTTCTGTTGTCATCAGTGCTTATAATAGTTATTCTAGGTCATTGAGACCACGTTATCTTCTGGGTCTCTCACTTTTATCTATTCTGTTAGATCCTCTATTATTTAAATACTTCTCAGCAAAAATTTAATCAATATATTAAATTATTCACATTCTGACCAAAGGGGATCAATATTCTGGTATAATATTTTTAACCTACTATCTCTCCAGACCCTTATGTATCTAAATGTATAATAGATATACATAAAGGCTATGAAGTCATCCATAGACTTGACATAATTTATTGTTACCAAACATCATGATGAGTATAAAATTTGCTTCTTACAAGGGTCAAACATGTCTTCTATTGCAGATAGAGATACAGTCATCCTAAGTTTAAAACTAGGTTTTAGTTACACTTGGAATTAAAAAAGAAATGACTTGGTAAACTATCCTAATCACGATTGGTACTCATATGGCCTCAGACTGTTTTTAATAACAAGTCTGTTATGAATATATAATGACATGAAGCTGAATGTGGAGGGAAGTGGCATGTCCATAAATCTGTTTTAAATGACATCATTTTTGGTGCAGATGCCAGAGACAGCTATGAAACACTTTAAGTTGCAAGTACATTCCCCCAATATAGCTGCCTGTCCGGTCATTTCATCTCAATTTACTTCAATTCCAGATCAAGGATATTTTGTTTGCTCATGCTATAAAATGTCATTTTTTAACTTCACACCCAAAAAAAGCAATATACAAAACTGAAGCATAAAAGGAGATAAAAAATTTTCGGAGTATACGCACTTGTGTTGGCACATCAAAGAAAAAAGAAAGAATCAAGATAAGACAACAGTTCTTTTAAATTTTTAAAAATATTCATAGATCTGTACAAAACTATTGTTAGAATCTGGTTGGAATCCTTATAAATCTGAGTGGTAATATTATTCAGCCCTCTATGCCTGATTCTTATCCTTCTCCCTAAGCTTTATAATACAAAGATTCTAAGAATAATTTAAAAGTATACGGGAAGGACATAAAGAAACAGAAAGGCAAATAATAGAAGAAAACATTTTTTAAATTAATGGGAAGGTAATTGTATATTTTTATAATTTCCTACAAATTTGATAAATTTGTAATCCAACACATAAAGGAAAGGTCTCAAATTATATAATAATATGTGTACACCCATGTGTGTTGAGTGTACACATATTAATATGCAGTGAACTCAGCTTGTCTATAGATTGAACTAATTACCATAGTTGAAGCTCTAGGGAAGCTGGAGTCTGTGATTTCCATCAATAGGCATGGATATAATTAACCAATAACTATGGAGGATGTGGTTCTACAAAGTAACGGATTTTTTTAGCATCTGCCAGAAACACATCTGTTGTGTTATATTTTATTGGCACACTATGATTAACAATCCAATACACTTTAAAATATTTGCATGAGATTTGACTTTTATATACTTACATACTTAGAGAATCACCATGATTTTCTCTCCCTTGCTTTGGAAAGTATTTCCTTTGCTCTAATCTATCCAATTGCTTATATCACCTTATCTATACACACCCATACTCTTCTCTACCCCCACCCCCATCTATCTTCTTTAGTGTAATACATAACAAAACAAGCACAATAAAGACTTGTCAAAGGCATGCAGGTGTACATATGGCAGAGGGGCTCCTATTTCACTACACATCACCATTCATTAATAATAAACACCAGGCTAGATTTTATAGATTTTGGGGTCCCTCAAATTTGTCAGGGCTCATATGCACATTCAAAACTCTTTTGTGAACATCACCAGTCATTATTTATATTCGATATAACTGTCATCCTAAACAAAAACTTTCATTAGGAGTCTAATGTTCTGTGGGTGGTCTGACTCTTCTTCCCGCTCTTCCCCTCTCAGACCTGAAATATACTGCTGCTACTACTACCGCTACTACTACTACAACCACAACAATTAGTACTACTACTACAACTAAGCTGGAGGAACTGAGTACTAGAGAGGTAATTCTGCTCTTTCCCAGTGTTTCTGAACCAGGTTCATTTCCCCAACACCCAGCAAACCAAATGCTGAGATGCCAAGGTTTGTGGCAGAGAAGAGGTTTATTCACAAGGCAGCCAATCGAGGAGATTGGAGAACAAATCTCAAATCCACCTCCCCAAGAGGCTCCGGGTATCTATGAGATAAGGCTGAGGTGCGGGGAACTTGGGGAGAGGTGGTAATAGACAAGAAAGAGATGATGTAATCTTTGTTCTGCTCAGGAACAACTAAACTTCTTCCTGGGGGGCATGGTTGGAAATGGCGTCATTAGCATGTTCTGAGGGTGGAGTTTTTGCCCCTTTGACGTGAAAAGGTCACCAGTTGGACACTTGCATGTGCCCAGTTAGAGGGTTGGTGGTCCTAACCAGTCTTAACTAGTTTAAGCTTAAACTGGACACAGCTGACTCCAACTTCCTGAAAAACAACCTGGGCAAACATCTTATTGCTTAGGCTACGTGATGCTTGGAGGACATGCAAGTTTTTTTAAAAAAACAATTAAAGCGAGCTTGAGTAATTTAGGCAGGTTACAGTTTATTATTTATTAAGAAAGTTATAGTTTAATGACTCTAACTTGTGATTACCCTCAGTTTCACCAGTAATAAGGAAGACTATTTTAATGCTTATTTAATTTTAATATTTTATCATTTTTATTTCTTAAATTCCAAATTATTCTGAACATGAGCGTAATTTTATTGAGCCAAATCTATTTAGACAAGTATATTTCCTTTCCAAATTGAAGTTAAGAACTGACTAGAAAAATAAGAGGCAAAAGTATAACAGTAAAATTTTTGGCACATAGAGATGATTAAGACTAAATTCATAAATTTTTGATTGGATGGAAGGCTATGATAAAATAATAATCATCAGTACCTCAATGTGTTATATTTTTTGCAGTCAATAATAAAGCTGTCAATATGGATGAGGAGATCAAAAGAATAGTCTTATTGAATTAATGATAAAATCGTGTTGAGCAGGATGTTTAGATCCTTAAAGGTTTTGTCTGTGGGGATGTGGTCATAGATTATTTCATAATTAGACAAATTTAAAAATATAGACACAGATATAAATAAATAAATAATATTGCTTATATTTTATTAGTTGAGGGAAAGCATGTTTATGAAAAACTCTTAAGAAGAGTGGACGGGTCTATTTTGGAGGGTGAATTATAATAAGGTAGCGAAATCATTGAATAAAGGATAATAACCAAACCCCATCTCTTGCACCAGGGAGGGAAGTAGATATGAAAAGGCTTGCGCAGTAAAAATCCTAGGAATGGGGAAATGTCATAATGTTAGTTAGGAAGTATAATACTGTCCATATTTCTGTCTAAAGACAGTAAATTTATTTTCAGTTCAAATTCATTATAAAAGTTAATACTTCCATGGAGAAAACCATAATTCGTGGCAGGATAGTTTTTTGAAATACTGTTTTATGTTATGCTCTCTTTATTTTTCTTCCATATCTCCTTTAAAGAAGCTGACTAGAACCTATTTTGCCTCTTTACTCAAGGATTGTTTACAGGCATAAGCAGAAACTACTTGACGAAAAAGGCAGCCTTGTTGCCATATTTTGTAAAAGTGAAAGCCTGAGGAGAAAAGAAGGAAGAATAAATCAGAGGCCTGGGGAAATGGGCACTGGAGGACAGGAGATTCCCAGACCCTGGAAAACAGCCGAATTCATCAACCTTTGGTTGATGGTACTCTGTGGCAATGCCCCGAGGAGGTAACAAGATCTCAGAGAAGACTGCTGTGTGGTATGCATAGGTGTACCTCATGCATGAGGCATTCCCATACCGGCAAATACCCTTGTGCAAAGACAAATTGGGCTAGAACAGATCCCTGTGTAATTGAACAATGAGCATAACAATGTCAGTATTAGTAGATGAAAAATTGGAGTCCATATTGTTTCCTTTTTTCCTTTTTTGATGGGGAAGGGATAAGGTAGGAGGAGCAAAGGGAAAGCATATCATAGAAGTCTCCAGGAAGGAAAAGATCCCTTTTAGGATTGAAACTGAATGCCCTCCTAGTTCACTGAGATGGAAGCTTGGAGTTAGATTTTAGATTTAATGTAAATGAAGAATAATTTTTTTTACATTTCTTACATGACTGAGTTTAATCATTAATTTTTAATCATTAATTAAAATGATTAAATCATTTAATCATTAATCTTAACATTAATTTATTAAACTAGCTGCAGTGGGGCAGATCACAACCTGCAGAGTACAGCCATGCATGAAGAGATTCCAAAAAATACTGGGTAAAAGCCAACTTTTAAAATATCATTTCTACAGATCCTGTTCATAAAGTAAAATTTCTTAATCAGGTGAGATTAATAAGGACAGAGTGAGGAATTTCTGTGACCATACTAAGGATTCTTTCAGAAAAAAAATGTCTATCACTGTACTAAAAGTTTAAGATTAATAATAACGTGAAACACATAGAAGAGGATCAGCTGAATCTGAGATTTCAAGAATAATGATGTTATAGATCATATCACACTATGTAAAGAATTTCTCTTACCATGTCTCTTTAAGGAATTCTTCATTGGTTTCTTAGGGAGGTCTACTTGGAAAAGCTTTCACACTTTACCACATAGAAATTAATACTATTAACTAATAAATTAATAAACACTATTACATTTCTACCTTGTGGTATGGATTTAGTCATTCTAATTACATTTACTACTGTTAAGTAATTATGTTTACAAAATTCTGTCATAAACAAGGTTATTTCTATTCAGCTGAATCATATCCCATGTTCTTATCTAAAGCCAATCCCTCCACTTGTGGGTTAAGTCCATTCTCCTCTAACCTAAAAAACGTTACTCCAACAATTCTCTCTTTCTCTCTTACGTTATTAATTTTCTCCCTTCTCCACTGGATTATTCTTTGAGTTAAGAAACCAGGTTAAAAAACCAAACAAACAAACAAACAAAACAAAATTAAAAATTCTCTTGTGCTTACATCCCCCCATCCTCCCCCAAGTGCTGTATTAATTTAATTCTCAGTTCCTACTTGCAGCAAAATTCCTTGAATTTGTTGCCTCTGCCGTTTTTAATTACTTTTCTCCCATTCTCTCTTAAATCCACTCCTATTTAAGTTTTGCCTCCATAACTCTTTGCTCTTGCAAGATCACCTAGAATTTATGTAATGCTATATTTATTCATCAATTCTCAGTCTTTATTTCATTTGACCAGACAGTAGGATTTGACACAGCTGATCACTTCTTTCAGATGCTTTTTTCTCTTGGCTTCCAGTATACCACCTTCTCAGTCTCTCTTTCTTCCTCCTTGGACATTCTTTCTCAGTCCTCTTTGCTTTTCTTTAACATGCCAGGCACTGTCTCACTTTAGGACTTTTTCAGTGTCTTTCCACCTAATCAGATTGTTCTTGCCTCAGATATTCACACAGCACCGAAGCCCTCAACTCCGTGGACTCTTAGTCTAGATCTTATCTCAGTGAAGGTAAACTACCTTTTTAAAAACTGTGATCCCTTGTACCAAATGAATTCTCAATCTACCTACCCTCCTTTGTTTTCTGCTCCTTAAAACTTGTTACCATCTAACTATATAATTTACCTAACTGTCATTTTAATTTTCTTATATCTGCCACCCTTCATTGGAATGTAAGTTCTATGAGGGCAAAATCCAATGCCTTGCATACTCTTCTGGCCCTGCTGGTACATGTGGGCTAGCTCTTGTAGCTCATTTGGAGTTATACTTCCTTTCCTCTCATATTGGACTGCATTAGTCAGAGTTTTCCAGAGAAACAGAACCAATATGCATTGGTTCTATATGTGCATTATATACTATTATATATATTATATAACACCTTTAGATAGATATTACACCTATAGATAGATATATATCATATCTATAGATAGATATATATTATTCCTATAGATAGATACACATATAGGTAGATATAGATATATAATACATGATATAAACAGATTTATTATAGGGGATTGGATCATGTGATTATGGAATCTGAGAAGTCCTACTATCTGCCATCTGCAAGCTGGAGACCGAGGAAAGCTGGTGTTGTATTTCGACCCAAGTCTGAAGGCCTGAGAACCAGGAGAAATGATGGTGTAAGCTCTAGTCTGAGGACAGAAGAAGACTGATAGCTCAATCAATCAGGTAGAAAGAGAGTGAATTCGCCTTTTCTTTGCCTTTTTGTTCTGTTCAGGCCCCCAACCAGTTGTCTGGTGCCCAGTAATATTGGAAAGAGCAACCTGCTTTACTCAGTCTACTGATTCAGAAGTGAATCTTATCCAGAAATAATGTTTAGCCAGATATCTGGGCAAATGTCTTGCCTGTGATCCAGGCAACCTGACACGTAAGATTAACCATCACATAGACCAACACTTCTCTAGTCAGGTTATGTTGGCCTATATGGAACAGGTTGAGGGCACATTCTAAGGGAGAGAGGGTGTTTGTTGTCTTACAAGGAAAATTGAGGTTTCCATATTTTCAGATGCACCAACCCAGGTGTATCCATTCCATGTGTCAAGTTCCCATCTTTTTCAACCATTATTGCAGACTTGCCTTGGTCACAAGTTTGACTTGCCTTGGAGTTCTGGTATTTTTATGTTTAAGCTCTTGAGAAAATGCAATATACCAGCCATACCATGCAGTATTGTTTGGACTATATCTACTAATTCTTGGGCTCATCCTAGCTACCTCTACCCATCAGTTATAGCAGATGTGAACCTTTTTATATGCCACATAGGAGGCATTGTAGCTTTCACACTTAACTCTCAGTCTTTTGTTATCTTTCCCAAAGGTTGAGCTTAGCAACAGCCACTAAATTGGACATCCCTTATTTTCTATTTTCTCCATACTTTCAAATACCTGACATATTATGTAGCTAGTGAACTAATGTCCACTGGTCTATCATCTCATTTTATCCTTAATAAAAAATTCAATAATCATGTTGTCACCCGTGTCAAGGGCTATCTGAGCTCCACTTAGCAGGATGGGATCCTCATTACCAGTAAGGTGGTAGATGATTTGGTTCCAAAATCCCACCATCATCTCTGTTTTCTCAGACCATGTCCAATGCCAACTGTTAGGGGGTGGAGGTTATGGGAGGGGATCCCTTGGAAGCAGGTTGAGTTGAAAATGAGCATGCAAGAGCATTATTAGGGAGTGCTTTTGGAATCACCACCTGTAAAAGGAAAGAGAAAGAAGCAGGCTTGGACTGAGGGAGAAGTTAGGCTTCATGCAGTCACAGAGGCCTTAGTCAACCTGGACTTCCTCAGGAAGAGAACATGACCTTGGGTGACTCTAACTAAGGCAACGGAGAAGAAGACTGATGTTTGGGAGCTTTTTGCTGACTGCATTCTAAGCAACTGGAGGAATGAATTCTTTGATCTTGAACAGGGATCTGTAATACCTTCTATTTCAGTTTCCCTAAGAATTAGTAGGTATAGTCCAAACAATACTGCATGGTATGGCTGGTATACTGCATTTTCACAATGACTTGCTGTTGAATATGTGGATAACTGATATACATGCTTTAGGAATTCAATTTTTGGCTATACCCAGATAGATCAGTACATCCTCTACATAAATGATAACTTGCAATTAGTGCATAGCTTGAGAATAGTATCTCAGTATAGAAACATGACCAGTGTTCAATTTGGCCAAAGAAAAATCTGAAAAAAATTCCTGAGGCTTAAGGAGATTACACACTAACTAAAAGCCTGAACTGTAGAATTAGTGTCCATTTTATGGCAACAACAATCAGCTAAAATTGAATTTGAGTTTTTAATGATATGTAGAAACTACTTAATAATTCTATTAGCACTAAGTTCAACAAACAGCAGGGTGTGGAGTATAGACCTGAAATATAATTGAAAAGCTCTATCACTAGATTAAGAAGACAAAAGCTAGGAAGAGAAAGTTGATTACAGCCCAGAAAATTGAGAAGGTTAAGTAAATTAGAATGATAAACTTAACATGTTTTACTAGTTCTGTGATATGACAATTGTTTGTCCTGTAAGAAAAGAGTCCTATGGCTAGGAAAATTTAAAATAAACTGATTAAAATAAAATTAAAGTGATTTTCTTGACTGTAAAGATTTCTCAGACTTAAAGATTTTAATGCACTGTGTTAGTCTGAGGTTTTTGAGAAGTATATACCAAAATGGGATCAAATGTACAAAATAGATAATTTTGGTTAAAAAATTAAATAAAAAGCTATAAAGGCTAAAAGTGATGGAGCAGGATATAAGTGGGAGGAGGCTTCATGTCACCTATGAAAGGTGGGAGCGAAGGAAGTAGGATTGGGTAGGAAGAGTGTCAGACTGTAGTACAGTTCAGAGAAAGTCTTGACCAGACAATAAAGAGGTCCTAGAACAAGACTGTCCATCAACAGAATCCTACATTGGGTCACAATGGCCCATCTCTAGTACTCTCGCCATGTACAACCATTGGCGGGGTCCAGTCCTGGGCCAGGTTTGACTGCAAGTGAATGCTGCAATGGATCTGAAGGTGTGGTAGCTGGGGGCTGTCAGTACGTTGTCTTTGCTATTGCAGGTTGTTTTGAAAGGAGATCTGAGTGGCCACATTTCCATGACCACCACATATGCTAATAATACGTGAATAAGTTATGAATTTAAAGAGAGGTATATAGAAAGCTCTTTCCAAATTTTTGTTTGGCAGCATAGCCCTTATAAAACCAGTGTTCTGCGACTTGAGCATCTGGTGTAGAGAAGAGTAAATTGTGTTATTTCTATTTAGAATAACATATAAGAAGATTCACTAGTCAGATTTTTACTGACAACAGAACTATATAAAAATAGATTTTGTCACCAAAATAAAAATATATATTACAGATTAGGAAGCCCTTCTGATGTAATATGTGGTGAAAGGGTGAAAAGATTTATCAAACGCATTTCAGAATTTCAGATCCTGCATTACATGACTACATCTTCCTCCCTAAATCTTTTTCTCCCCAAAGTTTCAACTGCATCACTTTCTCTCGACTCTCTTTTTAACTGTGACTTTTTCTTCTCAGTCTTTGATTCCCTGGTCTGTCATTGTGGCAGCCACAAAAAACGCACTTATCAGATTCCCTGCTGTGGGGTAGACTTTTGGCTGACAGCCCCAGCTGCTCCCTCTGCACACTCTCTACCCACCCCACCCCCATCTCTGCCCTGACTGATTCCCCCCCCCCCACCCCCTTATTAAACATGACCCATTATTCTAGCAGGATGCTTTGTCTCAGGGACTTTCCATCATCTGGACCAACTTTCTCAGTTTCTAGTCTGAAACTCTGCCTACCCTATCCTGCTTTCACCCTTTACCCTTCAAAGGCATTTGCCTTAATACGTTTATTCCATGTCTAATCCCATATCCGTGTCTGCTTCTCAGAGGATCCAAAATAATAGTCACATATATTCATATTCTCTAGCATTTTGTCATGGGTTCTCTACATTTTTCACCCTATTCTTTCATTACTTTGCCATTATTTTATATTAAAGAATCCCAAACCGACTGTTTAAGATCCTTGGGAGCTAATTCTGTCTCTGTTTCCATCTGTTAACTTGGTTTTAAAATAACCTGGGGAAATACTTCAGTGGCTCAGGGCTGCTCGCTGACTTGTTCCTCCAATCTGAATCCTGCAGCTTTGGCATACTGTACTTGTACTTAGATTCAGCTTCTCTGTTGAACCCCTTTGGATTAATGTCTTGGTTGGACTGCATTATATTTTGATATTTTTATTCCTCTTTTTCATTCCTAGGCACAATCCTTTTAATAGCCCTGAGCTTCATACTCCAAAATCAGTGGTCCAGTTTCTCTCACCCCACACATACCCTGAATCCCTAAGACCCCAGCCAGGATTGAGAGCTCAGACATACTCATGTTTGGAATGGGGGTGGAGAAGAAGACTAAAACAAACTCCAAACTCTGTCCTGAACTAAAGCCCTGTATATGTAATAAACTATTGGATTGTTTTACCTAAATATTCCCCTGGACCAAACTCTCTAGCTCTAAAAATGAACTTGTCATTGCTTTTGACACAAATATGCTTCATCTTTGACATCATTATCTTGAGCCACCTCATGGACAGTGATGCCATTAACCAAGTAAGAAATCTGGGAGTTTCTATGACTCCTTCTACAAGCTTGTCTCTCATTTCCCATCACTCACCGTTCCTTGCAAAGGTCAATGACCTTTGCATTCATTACTTGGTTTTCTCTTATCTGTCCCCACAACCAGTGCCTCAGATCCAGCCTTCATCATTACTCACCTGCACCATTGTAAGAGCCTCCTTGTTTGTTTAATGGCATGCATTTGTTTCCTTCCATCTATTGTCCATATTTTACAAATTTAAACTGTTTACTCTTGGGTTTAAGATCTTTTGATGGCTTTCCTTTACCTAATGACATGGTCCAAACCCTTTGTTATGGCTTCTAAACTCCTAATAACCAAACCATTATGAATTTTTCTGCTTCATTTTTTATGCTTCTTCCACTTACTTTATGCTTGAGTGGTCTAGCTGAACTATGTCCAGCTCTGAAACATGACATGTTATGTCATGCCATTGAATTTCTGTACATGATGTTCCTTAAGTTTGGAGTGCCTTTCTCCTTCTTACGTTCCTGGAAAACTATTCAGAATTCAAGGCTCAATTAAACATTATTACCTTTTTGAAGCATTTTTGTACTCTCTCTCTTTTATCCATTAATTTTATAACCTCCTCTCTCCCCTCTTTGCTCGCTTCATAGAGTTAGGCGTTTCTATTGTACCCTGTCCTTGCTTCTACTAGAGCCTCTCTATAAAGCCCTCTATAATGTACATTTCTTTACTCATCTGTTTCCTTTACTAAGCTATGAGTTTTTTGAAGGCAAGATCAAGAGACTTACTTTGGTACCAAAAATATGAAGGGCTACGCCTGGCACTTAGAATGTGCTTAAAAAGTATGCCAAATAAATTCTCTCTTCCATTGTATGATTATGCCACAGAAGACAATGGTTTTAATTCAAGAAAGTTCAGTGTCCAACATGAGAAAAAGAGCACAATGCTTATTGGTGAATCTTAATGAAAAAAAAAAAAAAGGAAAGAAAAGGAAAGAAAAATCTAACAAAAAGAACAAACAGTTCTGAAAAATAGGAAACTGTAGACATTAACTTTTTACTAATGTTTGAATCAAATTATAGAATAATGCCTATAAGGTTTTCAACTTCATTTTCTGTAAAGTCAAAACATTCTTATTCTGAAATAATAAGAAACCTAAAGGATGCGGCTTGTTTTTAAATACATTTGCATGCTTTTGATGAGAGGTCTAGTTTTGGCAGGCTAACCTGCGTAATAAATTTCCCACAAACAGTTGTGGATCTACTCTTACCAACCCAATAATAACTGCCCAGGAAGGATTAGATTACAATGGATTTTCAAAGAAAAAAATGAACATATTAATTTCCTCCTGGAATAGTCATTGAATACAAAGTTAGAACCAAGATATATGAGAAAATAAACTTAAGTAGAGCTGTTTCAGAATGTGCAAGTCAAAAGTAAATAGTGTAAAGGTGAGTGTAAATAGGACAGTAAATAGGATAAAGGAGGGTGAAGACAAATGCCTAACAGCACTGTTAGCATTAAAGGATGGGATGGATATGGCCTCTGCATTCACGGGGGAAGGTCCATGGGTGCTCAGAGAGTTAGGATTGAAGCAAGCATTCCCTTCCACTTTTTTTTTTAATGGGCAGGAAGAGTTTCCACATTCCCACAATGAGAATTCTATCTCTCTTAGGTTCCTTTTTTCTCTTAATTAAAGTAAAATTCACATAACATAAAATTAACCATTTCACAGTGAACAATTCAGTGGCATTTAGTACATTCATAATGTTCCACAACTTTATCTAGTTCCAAAACATTTTTATCACCCTTAAAAGAAAGCCCACATCATTAGGCAGTTCCCCATTTCTCCCTTTCCCCAGCACCTGGCAACCACCGATTTCTGTGTATCTCTATGGATTTTCCTATTCTGGATATTTCTTATAAATGGTATCATGCAATATGTGACCTTTTGTGTCTGGCTTCTTTCACTTAGCACATGTTTTCTAGATCCAGCCGCATTTCATTCCTCTTTATGGCTGAATATTATTTTGTTGTATGTACATACAGTACCACAATTTGTTTATCCCTTCATCTTTGATGGACATTTGGGCTGTTTTCACCTTTTGACTATTGTGAACTATGCTGCTATGAACAGGCATGTGCATGTAGTTCTTAGATTTAATCATCATTTTTCATTCATTTACTCACTCATCATACACTTTTAAGATTCTACTTATGTGCTGGAATCTCTGTCAGACCGCAGGTATAAAATGATGAATGAGACATGGTTCCCGCCATGAAGGAATTCACTGTCTAGTGGTGGGGATGGCAATAAAAGCTGGTAAATTTCAACACCAATTGTTATCTCTATAAATGGAAGATAAGTGATATCCTTCAGCGAGCTACAGGATAGAGAAAGGATGTTTTGGGTTTACTTCCTTTATACTCTTCCATTTTTATACCTGTCTGCTTTTATAGCCACTTTCACATAAACTCCATCAGAGTTTTCCTATCACTATAATATAGATGATGATCTCTTTCTTTCATTTTTGAGGAGAAAGATATATCAGTACCTTAGTATTTGACCTATATGCTAACTACTAGAAACTAAGGCACTTCTTTTTCTGAAATAAGCAAAAGATGTAGCCTCTGCTCAAACCACAGAGCTGATTCCTCTACCTCTCACTTTTGAACACTCCAATATCTTACTAGTGCATCCTATTGGTCAACTAATCAGAATCCAGAGATCAAGGGAGCTTGGAAGATGATAAGAGCACCAGTAAGGCAGAGAGGGGTAGAAATGGCTGGAGACAGGGAGCGGGTAGAAAAACAGAAACACACTGGTAGAGAATATGGAAGCCAATCCTGTCACTACTCAAAGCCATCTATGGTCTTGTTGCCAAGAGAAAGACACAAGTCTTCATTCAGTAAAATAGCCAAATTAGTTCCTGAGGAAAAGAGAATAAAGGTAGACTTGAGGAGTAAAGTGAGGGCATAACCGTACAAACAACACTAAAGGCAGTGGTATGACATTTAGGCAAAACTGGAGCAATTGCAAAGGATATGAGAGTCTAGTAGTTCAGACCTAGTCAGAAATTGGGAGTGTGTGTGTGTCACAGTCTGTTGTATGTGATAGAGAATGAAAAAACTTTCCCATAAATGCTATTAACATAGGGTGGTTGGGAGATCAAGAAGAGCTTTGTTGAACCAACACTGGGGTATCACTAGAAGAATCCTTCAACTGATTAAGGGTGATTTCTTGGTCTGGAAGCCAATAACTTTCACCTCTGCAAGTCACGCTAAGTGGGAAGGAACATGTCAAGCTCACTGTTTATGTTCTCTGGGAGGAGGGTAGAAGTAGGGTAACCATTTTAGAGGACAGGATCACCCACAAGATAACCTGATAAACTTGGTTTCGGGGAAGTCTGTATAGGAGTTTAGAGCAGACCCGGGGCTATTTTTAATATTTCTAATATATTCACGTGTATGTGCACTATTCTAGTAAAAAGAAAGTGTAGTTATCTTAATTTCAATTTGTATTTTTCAGGTTTCTCAACCCAACTTCATCTTTTCTCTGTAATTCTCCCTCCCTCCCTAATAAACAAACTAGCAGTGTGTCTCTCATCATGCTCTTGATTCTTGGCATTGGGATGTCCAGAGGAAGGATAGAAGGATGTAAAGGCCTTGCAGACAAGGGTCTTTGGAAGGCATGTAATCCAGCTCACCATCTCAGGAAGTAATATTTTCTATGTCCTCCTTGAACACTGGATATTCAGCTTGTTTAAAAGTTTCTTAGAGTGGAACATTCACCATCTAATGTGGCAAACTCTCAAATAGCTTTGGTGTTTTTTATGCAATTCCTAACTTTTCTTTTTAGGTATAGTTGATTTACAATATTATATAAATTACAGGTGAACTACACAGTGATTCACGATTTTAAAGGTTATACTCCATTTATAATTATTATAAAATATTGGCTATATTTCCTGGTTTATACAATATCATTGTAGCTTATTAATTTTATACGAGTAGTCTGTAACTTTTAATTTCCTACTCCTATCATGCACCTCCTTCCTCCCTCTCCTCACTGGTAACCACAAGGTTTTTCTCAATATCTGTGAGTCTGTTTCTGATTTATTATATTCATTTGTTTTATTTTGGAGATTACACATACAAGTGATAATGTACAGTATTTGTATTCATGCGTCTGACTTATTTCACTAAGCATAATACCATCCAGGTCCATCCATGTTGCTGCAAATAACAAAATTTCATTCTTCTTTTATGGCCGAGTAGTTTTCCATATATACTTCAAATACACACACACACACACACACACACACACACACACACACGTATCTCCAAAATCTTCTTTATCCATTCATCTTTTGATGGACACTTAGGTTGATTCCATATCTTGGCAATTGTAAATAGTGCTGCTATGAACATTAGGGTGCATGTATCTTTTCGAATTCGTGTTTTTGTTTGCTTTGGATATATACTTAGGAGTGAAATTGCTCAGTGGTATGATGGTTCTATTTTTAGTTTTTTGAGGAATTTTCATACTGTTTTTCACAGTGGCTGCACCAATTTACATTCCCACAACAGTGTACAAGGGTTTCCTTTTCTCCACATTCTTGCCCACATTTATTATTTGTGGTCTTTTTGATGATAGGCATTCTGATAGGTGTGAGATGATATCTCACTGTGGTTTTGATTTGCATTTCTCTGATGATTAGCAATTTTGAGTGCCTCCATGTACTTGTTGGCCATCTGCTTCTATCTTTGGAAGAATGTCTATTCAGGTCTTCTGCCCATTTTTAATGGGGTTGTTTGTTTTTTGATCGTGAATTGTATGAGCTGTTTATACATTTTGGATAAATATGCACACAAAAAAAGAGACAGGAATCCAAACATAACATTAAAGATAATCATCAAATCACAAAGGACGATTATAAAAGAATAAGAAAGGAACAAAAAAGAACTACAAAAACAATCCCCAAATAATTAACAAAATGGAGTAAGTATGTACCTATCAATAATTACTTTAAATGTAAATGGACTAAATGTTCCAATCAAAAGACACAGAGTGGCTTAATGGACACAAAAGCAAGACCCATATATATGCTGCCTATAAGAGACTCACTTCAAATCTAAAGATACGCACAGAATGAAACTGAGGGGATGGCAAAATGTATTCCATGTAAATGAAAACCAAAAGAAAGCTGGGATAGCAATACTGATATCAGACAAAATAGAATTGAAAACAAAGACCGTAACAGACAAACAAGAACATTACATAATGATCAAGCGATCATTCCAAGAAGAAGATATAACAATTGTAAATATGTATGTATCCAACATAGGAGCACCTAAATACATAAAGCAAATATTAGCAGACATAAAGGGAGAAATTGACAGTAACACAATGCTAGTGGTGGACTTTAACACCCCACTTACATCAACAGACAGATCATCCAGACGGAAAATCAATACGAAAACACTGGCCTTAAATGACACGTTAGAGCAGATGGACTTAGTAGATATATAGAGAACATTCCACCCAAAAGCATAATTCACATTCTTTTCAAGTGCTCCTGAAACATTCCGCAGGATAGATTACATGATAGGTCACAAAGGAAGCCTTGGTAAATTTAGGAAAACTGAAATCATATCAAGTATTTTTTCCAACCACAACACTATGAGACTAGAAATCAACTACAGGGAAAAAACTGCAAATAACACAAGCACATGGATGCTGAACAATATGTTACTGAACAACCAATGTATCACTGAAGAAATCAAAGAAGAATTCAAAAAGTGCCTGGAAAGGCCACCATTAAAAAGTCTACAAATAACAAATGCTGGAGAGGGTGTGGAAAAAAGGGAACCCTCCTGTACTGTTGGTGAAAATATAAATTGGTGCAGACACTACGGAAAACAGTATGGAGGTTCTTTAAAAAACGAAAAATAGACTTGCCATGTTATCCAGCAAATCCACTCCTGGGCATGTATCTGGAGAAAAATATAATTTGAGAAAATACATGCACCCCAACGTTCATAGCAACATTATTAACAATAGCCAAGACATGGAAGCAACCTACATGTCCATCAACAGATGAATGGATAACGAAAATGTGGTACATATATACAATGGAGTACTACTCAGCCATAAAAAAGAATGAAATAATGCCATTGGCAGCAACACGGATGGACCTAGATACTATCATACTAAGTGAAGTAAGTTGGAAAGAGAAACATAAATATCATATGATATCACTTATATGTGGGATATAAAATATGATACAAATGAACTTATTTATAAATTAGAAAAAGACTCACAGACATAGAAAACAAATTTATTGTTACAAAAGGGGAAAGGGGCTGGGTGAGGGACAAATTAGGAGTATGAAATTAGCAGATACAAAGTACTATATATAAAATAGGTAAACAACAAGGTCCTATATATAGCACAGGGAACTATATTCAATATCCTATAATAATCCATAATGGAAAAGAATATGTAAAATACAACTGAATTACTTTACTGTATACCAAAAACAAACACAATATTGTAAATCAACTATACTTCAATAAAAAAAAAATTTTTAAAAGTACCTGGAGACAAATGAAAACAAAAACACACCTATCCAAAATCTATGGGATGCAGCAAAAGCAGTTCTAAGAGGGACGTTTACAGAAAACAAAAAAAAATCTCAAATAAACAACCTAAGCTTACACCTAAAGGATCAAACAAAACCCCTTAGCATAAGGGAAGAAATAATAAAGTTCAGAGCAGAAATAAATGAAATAGAGACTAAAAATCAATAGGAATAATCAATGAAACTAAGGGCTGGTTCATTGAAAAGATAAAATTGATAGACCTCTAGCCAGACTCATCAAGAAAAAATGAGATAAGACCCAAATCAATAAAACCAGAAATTAAAAAGGAGAAGTTATAACTGACACCACAGAAATACAAAGGATCAGAAGAGATTACTACAAAAAGCTATACACCAACAAAATGGACAACCCAGAAGAAATGGACAAATTCCTAGAAATGTAGAATCTCTCAAGACAAAAGCAGGAAGGAATAGAAAATACAAATAGAATAATTACTAGTAATGAAATTGAATCAGTAATGAAAAAAAAATCCCAACAAACAAAATTCCAGGCCCAGTTGGTTTCAGAGGTGAATTCTACGAAACATGTGAAGAATAAAAGCCATATGTTCATCTCAATAGATGCAGAAAAAACTTTTGACAAAATTCGACACCAATTTATGATAAGAACTCTCCAGAGTGTGGGTATGGAGGGAACATACCTCAACATAATATAGGCCATATATGATAAGCCCACATATAACATCATATTCAACAGTGAAAAGCTGAAAGTATTTCCTCTAAGATCAGGAACCAGATAAGAATGCCCACTCTCCCCACTTTTACTCAACATAGTATTGGAAGTCCTAGCCACAGCGATCAGAGAAAAGTAAATAAAAGGAAACCAAATTGGAAAGGAAGAAGTAAAACTCTCTGTTTGCAGATGGCATGACATTCTACATATCCTAAAAACGCCACCAAAAAAACTATTAGGGCTCATCAATGAATTTGGTAAAGTTGCAGGATACAAAATTAATATACAGAAATCTGTTGCATTTACATACACTAACAACAAAATAGTGGAAAGAGAAATTAAGGAAATAATCCCATTTACCATTGCATCACAAAGAATAAAATACCTAGGAATAAATCTAACTAAGGAGGTAGAAGACTTGTACTCAGAAATCTATTACATTGATGAAAGACACTGGAGATAACTCTAACAGATGAAAAGATATACTATATTCTTGGATTGGAAGAATTAATATTGTTAAAATGACCATACTACCCAAGACAATCTACAGATTCAATGCAATCTACAGATTCCTGGTATCTACAAAATACCAAGAGCAGTTTTCACATAACTAGAACAAAAAAAAAAATTAAATTTGTATGGAAACACAAAAGACCCTAAATAGTCAAAACAATCTTGAGAAAGAACAGAGCAGGAGTATCATGTGCCCTGACTTCAGCCTATACTATAAAGCTACAGTAATCAAAACAGTATGATTTTTGTGCCAAAACAAGCACAAAAACAGTTTTGTGTCAAAAACTGGCACAAAAACAGATACACAGATCAATGGAACAGAAAAGAGAACACAGAAATAATCCCACACACTTATGGTCAATTAATCTATGCAAAGGAGGCAAGAATATACAATGGAGAAAAGACAATCTCTTCAATGAGTGGTGTTGGGAAAACTGGACAGCTACATGTAAAAGAATAAAATTAGAACATCTCAGTTCACATTTCACACCATTCACAGAGATAAACTCGAAATGCATTAAAGACCTAAATGTAAGACCAGAAACCATAAAACTCCTAGAAGAAAACATAAACAGAACACTCTGATATAAATTATAGCAATACTGTTTTGGATCTGTCTCCTAAGGCAAAAGAAACAAAAGCAAAAATAAACAAATGGGACTTAATTAAATTTAAAAACTTTTCACAGCAAAGGAGACCATATACAAAAGAAAAAGACAGCCTATTGCATGGGAGAAAATATTTGCAAATGATATGACCAATAAGGAGTTAATATCTTCTTTATAATTTTTTCTAAAAACAAACAAATATACAAACAAAAATATAGAACCTAAGGTTACCTTAAGAGAAAACTTTAAGAGAAAAACCAAGTTTTTTGCCCTTTAGGGTAATTCTTTGTCTGGAGTCTTTTTTTTTTTTTTTTTTTTTTTTTTTAAAGCATCTAGTATTTACAGAATATATCCCTTGCTTGGAAAGTGAACAGATGAGCCTTAAGCAGCTTGGGGCGGAAGGTGAACTGTCCCCTGATGCTGGGCTTATAAGGTTGTCTTGTTTTCACCAATCAACCTACAGTACCCAGAGGCATTTGCATATTGTATATACCCTCTCCTTCAGACAAATCAACTCTGAATATTTGGACAAAATCTATCTTCTTTAAATTTGGAGATTTTGAATCATTAAGCAAAGATTAAAATATTATCAGATTAGGGATAAAGTACAGTATCCGAAAAGAATTTTCAAAACACATTTATTGGTTTCATTTAATTTGAAAATATTTGCCAACAATAGTTTAATGCTAATGCTAATAGATGCATTAATAAACAGCATGATGAAATGTTTTCAACATGTTCTCACACTTTGATCTCTATCTCTTTTTTTCGGCCCTACTTGAACAAACTTATTCTAGCACATCTCTATTCAGGAGTTTTCCTAGTAGGATATTTCATATAAGAGCAACTGGATATTTAGGATATTTGAGCAATATAAGTAGATTTTAACATTTTTCAAAATGTTTCCATAAATATAAAATTCATACATAATCATACAATTCTGTTGGTTCAGTTTAATTCATATATTCAATACATTACAGAGATTCTGAGATGAAATTTTCTATGTAGTAATATACTTGGATATCACATACAAACTATTCATATACTTATATAAATCTACGGTATGTGGTTTAAACAGTGTACAGAAGCTGATCACCAACATTTGGAAGTATTTGCTTCCCAGAGCTGTGTATTATAATTGCCAAACTTATTCCATCATTGAAAATCAAATACCAACTAAAATTTAAAATGAAGCCCAGACTTTTGTTGGAAGTTTTTAAATCACAGTTTCAATTTCAATACTTGTGACTTGACTGTTTATATTTTCTATTTCTTCCTGGTTCAGTCTTGGGAGAGTGTACCTTTCTAAGAATTTGTCCATTTCTTCAAGGTTGTCCATTTTATTGGCATATAGTTGCTTGTAGTAGTCTCTTATACTCCTTTGTATTTCTGTGGTGTCTGTCATACTTCTCCTTTTTTGTTCCTAATTTTATTGATTTGAGCGCTCTCCCTCTTCTTCTTGATGACTCTGGCTAAAGGTTTACCAATTTGTTCATCTTCTCAAAGAACCAGCTTTTAGTTGCATTGATCTTTTCTATTGTTTCCTTCATTTCTATTTCATTTATTTCTGCTCTGATCTTTATAATTTCTTCCTTCTACTAACTTTGGGTTTTGTTCATTCTTCTTTCTCTAGTTGCTTTATGTGTAAGGTTAGGTTGTTTATTCGAGATTTTTCCCGAGGTAAGACTGCAGTCTATAAACTTCCCTCTTTGAACTGCTTTTGCTGTGTTCCATAGGTTTTAGATCATCATGCTTTCATTTTCAATTATCTCTATGTATTTTTTGATTTCCTCTTTGATTTCTTCAGTGATCCATTTGTTGTTTACTAGCATATTGTTTAGCCTCCATGTGTTTGTGTTTTTTAGATTTTTTTCTTGTAGTTGATTTCTAATCTCATAGCATTATGGTCGGAAAAGATGCTTGAAATGATTTCAGTTTTCTTAAATTTACTGAGGCTCACTCTGTGGCCCAGCATGTGATTAATCCTGGAGAATGCACCACGTGCACTTGAGAAGAATGTGTATTCTGCTGCATTTCAATGGAATGCTGTATAAATATCAATTAAGTCCATCTGGTCTAAGGTGTCATTTAAGGGCTGTGTTTCTTATTGATTTTCTGTCTGGATGATCTGTCCATTGATGAAAGTGAGGTGCTAAAGTCCCCCACTATTAGTGTGTTACTGTTGATTTCTCCTTTTATGCTTGTTAGTATTTGCCTTATAAATTGAGGTACTCCTATGTTGGGTTCATATATATTTACAATTGTTGTATCTTCTTCTTGGATTGATCCATTGATCATTATGTAGTGTCCTTCTTTGCCTCTTGTAACAGTCTTTACTTTAAAGTCTCTTTTGTCTGATATGAATATTGCTATTTCAGCTTTCTTTTGATTTCTATTTGCATGAAATACATTTTTCCATGTGATTAAAAAACTTCCAACAAACAAAAGTCCAGGACCAGATGGCTTCATAGGCAAATGCTATCAAACATTTAGAGAAGAGTTAACGCCTACACTTCTGAAATTATTCCCCAAAAAATATCAGAGGAAGGAACACTCCTAAACTTATTCTAGGAGGCTACCATCACCCTGATACCAAAAGCAGACAAAGATACCACACACACACAAAAATCACAGGCCAATATCATTGATGAACACAGACGCAAACATCCTCAACAAAATACTAGCAAACTGAATCCAACAGTACATTAAAAGGATCATACAACTGAGCAAGTGGGAATTATCCCAGGGATGCAAGGATCTTTCAATATCTGCAAATCAATCAGTATGATACACCACATCAACAAATTGAAAAATTAGAAACCATATGATCATCTCAAAAGATGCAGAAAAAGCTTTTGACAAAATTCAACACCCATTTATGATAAAAACTCTCCAGAAAGTGGGAATAGAGGAACATACCTCAACATAATAAAGGCCATATGTGACAAACCTACAGCTAACATCATACTCAATGGTGAAAAGGTGAAAGCATTTCCTCTCAGATCAGGAAAAAACAACAATGTCCACTCTCACCACTCTTATTCAACATAGTTTTGGTAGTCCTAGCCACGGCAATCAGAGACGAAAAAGAAATAAAGGGAATCCAAATTGGAAAGAAGTAAAATTGTCACTGTTTGCAGATGACATGATACTATACATAGAAAATCCTAAAGATGCTACCAGAAAATTACTAGAGCTCCTCAATGAATTTGGTAAAGTTGCAGGATACAAAATTAATATACAGAAATCTGTTGCATTTCTATACACTAACAACAAGAGATCAGAAAGAGAAATTAAAGAAACAATCCCATTTACCATTGCATCAAAAAGAGAAAAATACATAGGAATAAACCTACCTAAGGAGGCAAAACACCTGTACTCCAAAAACTATAAGACGCTGATGAAAGAAATCGAAAATGACACAAACAGATGGAAAGATATACCACGTTCATGGATTGGAAGAATCAATATTGTCAAAATTACTATACTGTCCAAGGCAATCTGCAGATTCAATGCAATCCCTATCAAATTATCAATGGCATTTTCCACAGAACTAGAACAAAAAAATCTTAAACTTTGTATGGAGACACAGAAGACCCCAAATAGCCAAAGCAATCCTGAGAAAGAAAAACGGAGCTGGAGGAATCAGGCTCCCTGACTTCAGACTATACTACAAAGCTACAGTCATCAAAACAGTATGGTACTGGCACAAAAACAGAAATACAGCTCAATGGAACAGGATAGAAAGCCCAGAAATAAACCCATGCACTTATGGTCAATTAATCTACAACAAAGGAGGCAAGAATATACAATGGAGAAAAAACAGTCTCTTCAATAAATGGTGCTGGGAAAACTGGACAGCTACATGTAAAAAAAAATGAAATTAGAACATTCTCTAACACCATACAGAAAAATAAACTCAAAATGGATTAAAGAACTAACTGTAAGACCAGATACTATAAAACTCTCAGAGGAATAGATAGGCAGAACATACTTTGACAAAAGTCACAGCAATCTCTTTTTTGATCCATCTCCTACAGCAAGGGAAATAAAAATAAAAATAAACAAATGGGACCTAATCAAACTCAAAGGCTTTTGCACAGCAAAGGAAACCATAAACAAAAAGAAAAGACAACCCACAGGATGGGAGAAAATATTTGCAAACAATGTGACCGACATGAGCTTAATCTTCAAAATTTACAAACAGCTCATGCAGGTCAATATAAAAAAAATCAAACAACCCAATCAAAAAACGGGCAGAAGATCTAAATAGACATTTCTCCAAAGAAGACATACAGTTGGCCAAGAGGCACATGAAAAGATGCTCAACATTGTTAATTATTAGAGAAAAGCGAGTCAAAACTACAATGAGATATCACCTCACACCAGTCAGAATGGCCATCATCAAAAAGTATACAAACAGTAAATGCTGGAGAGAGTGTGGAGAAAAGGGAACCCTCCTACACCGTTGGTGGGACGTAAATTGGTGCAGCCACTATGGAGAACAGTATGGATGTTCCTTAAGAAACTAAAAATAGAGCTACCATATGATCCAGCAATCTCACTCCTGGGCGTATACCCAGAGAAAAACATGGTTTGAAACATGCACCTCAATGTTCATTGCAGCGCTCTTTACAAGAGCCAAGACATGGAAGCAACCTAAATGTCCACTGACAGAGGAATGGATAAAGAAGATGTGGCACATATATACAATGGAATATTACTCAGCCATTAAAAAGAATGAGATAATGCTTTTTGCAGCAACATGGTTGGACTTGGGGATTATCATACTAAGTGAAGTCAGACAGAGAAAGACAAATAGCATATGATATCGCTTATATGTGAAATCTAAAAAAAAAAAAACAAAAAAAACAAACGAACTTATTTACAAAACAGAAACAGACTCACAGGCTTAGAGAACAAATTTATGGTTACCAAGGGGGAAGGGTGGGAGGAGGAACAGATTGGGAGTTTGGCATTGACATGTACACACTGCTATATTTAAAATAGGTAAACAACAAAGACCTCCTGTGTATCACAGGGAACTCTGCTCCATACTCTATAATAACCTAAATGGGAAAAGAATTTGAAAAAGAATAGATACAGGTATATGTGTAACTGAATCACTTTGCTGTACACATGAAACTGACACCACATTGTTAACTTTATTCCGATATAAAATAAAAATTAAAAAATAAATAAAATAAAAATGAAGCCCTGGCCACTGATCTTACTTTCTTTAGCCTCAGATTTAAGACTGACAAAATAATGAGGTTTGGTTACATGAGCCCTAAGACCTTCTTCAGCTCTAATATTCCATATTTTGTGTTCCAAAGTAAATAACACGAACCCTTAGTATTTTAAATTTCCTTCAACTGAAAACTTTCTTAACAGTGATGAAATAAAATTCATTGTGTTTTCCCTTTACATCAGTTTTCACAGTTAGCAATTATAAATTTTGTAATTATTCAATTAATGTCTTTCTATTTCACTGTTTTGTAACAATCATAAGGGCAAAGAGCATGTCTATTTTATTTATCATTCATCCACAGCACATACCGCCATGCCTGGCATGTAGCAAGTACCCTGAAAACATTCATATAAAACAGATAAATCAACAAATGAATGGTTGAAACAGACTCCCTTCTTTCTGTTGACAGAAAGATCCTTGGATATAGAAGAGGCAGGCTGGGTTCCAAACACCCCACTTGTCTCCATTCCTGGGGTACACAGGTCTCCAGAGCCTTCTGTTCTCTTGATCCAGATGTTTGGGGGTCACTCCTGGGTCCTAAAAGGATTCCCAGGTGATTGCCTATGTAACCTTGGGCTCATCACAGCATAGTAATGAAATGTGCAACTACTTACAGAATAGATCCACTTATTAATAGCTGCTTATCAGTAACCAATGCTGCACTGACCGCCTTTTTAAATGACTCCTCCCAATCTTTTGAACTGTTTTTTTTCCAACAAGCATTGAGTCTGTGATAGCATCTCTCTGAGGTCGCTACCCTAGCAGTCAGCTCTTTTGATCTGTTTCCCGATTCATCTACCAGGCTCCGGAAGAAAGTTTTTGCTATCCTGGCAATCATTACGAACAACTAATTCTAGGCTTAATCCTCTTAAAATAAAATTCCTTCTTATCTGTGGTTATAAGCTAAGATCTTCTAGGAAAGGCTTTGCTGAGAATAACCCACTCTGTTCTTATGGCTTGGACTTTGGCTCTCTGAATACCTGAACTCTCTATGACCCTCTTAAATAAAGACAGTATTGGTTTGGCTGTTGCTCTGGATGCCAGATGGGCAGGAAGCCCACCTCCTATATAAGTGCATACTTAAAAAATACACATAATTTTACTATTACTTTTATCTGCCACGCATTTTAATTTTATGAACAGAAACATCCTACGTAATATCCTTAATCAATCTTTTAAGAAAAAAAATCACAGTGAACTTGAATTAGATTCTTTGAATGAAAGGCAAGCAAAAAGCAACAAACATACATCGATCACCTACCTATTCTGTGTCAGACACTATGCTAGGCATCTCATGTGCTCTGTAGCAAGAAAAAAACCCACTATTTAGGCAGTGACATTCTACTGTTCCATTACATTTTTAGTCATAGAAATTCGAATAGACTATTTCTCTTGGATATAGCCCACAACTCTAGAGATATTTAAAAATAACTAAGTGACGTTGTTACTGATGGATTTATCTGCCTTAAAGAGAATTAGTGAACTGCATAGCATCATCCCTCATATATAATTATGAGACTACTGATCCACTCCCAGAGGGTTAACCCCCTTGGAGCTATCTAGCTGCTACTGTCATTGATTTTCATTGATTCTTCACTAGGTTCTCACCTTCTTATTCCTTGTGTTGTATTTTCAACACAAATATTACTACTAGGCCATATTACCCCTCTGTGAGATTCAATTTAATAGTCTGCCAAATGAATGCATTTATCAAAGCTTGGGTCACTGTATTGAGGATTCTGAAGGCAAATATGAGTTCATCATAAAAAAGCTCTGGGATTGATTAACAGCGGCTGCCATTTGTACAAGACGGCAGTAGTGACGTGTATGCTAGGTACTGCCATCTAGGTGAGAGATGGCTGTAGAAAAATCAAAATTTGCCTCCTGAAAAAATGTGTCCTAAAGTTGGCCTGGTACCCAATAAAAACGTACACATCCTATTATTTCTCTTCTTCACCATCCCCAGAAAGGAAGATCTATTTCTTACGATAAATGTGTTGCATAAACTTCTTTTTGATACACTATACATTATTGAAGCTAGCTTTTATAAACTAGATTAAAAAATCTCAATACCATGCACAGTATTGATTTCTATAGAAAAATACATTCTCCACTCCAAACTACTGACTTAAAAATGCATTATTAAGAACAATGATTTTATTTCTTAAAATTCCTTTTTCAGAGAGTTAACTTGTACTTCCAGTGACCCAGCGAAAATTCTGCCATAATCTGAGGACAGAAGATATTGAAATGGATGACATCATCATGCTATTTACCAACGAAACTTTTTCTCTTCATGTATTGAAAGGGATTCAAAGAATAAGGGAAAAAAACCCTAGGGTAGAGGAATGAGACAGTCTCATGGAAATTCTAACAGCATCAATTCTCAAAAGGTACTGCTAATTATGAGTTATAAACATAGCCTCCATTTTCAGCATCTAGAAATAATCTTTAGTTGTTATATATCCCTTATGCACGTCCTAATTCAGGACCCAAGTCTGAGTCTCAGAGAGATTTCACTTATGTCTAAAGTACAGAGAGTTTGAATTTTTCCCCTAAAAGCAATCATACACATGGTTTAAAGAACATCAAAGCCAAGAGAGTAGCACCATATAATAAGCTTTCTATCAAAGCTCTCTATAAGTATTGAAGTCAGGTCAAACATCCAAGGTGTCCATTAGTGGTAATAAGAAAGGAACACAAAATAAAACTTGCTACCACTTAAAGCTGTACCAGCGTGGATAGCCTCACAAGGAAGTCAAAACATCAAAAGGATCTGGCTAATCCTCTACACCACTGGCAATTTTTACCACTCAGTACTGTGGGAAGGCATATTTTTTATTCTGTGAGTTATCATTTGAAAACACATTTCTTAGAGAGTTAGAAAAAAGAGAAAGAGAATGAACATTTAGGTAAGTACACAGGGAAAATGAAGGAGAATACATAGTTGTTAGGACATTTACACAACATAGTTTTTAAAGATGAGGGTCACTTTTTCTTTAAGGGATGGTAAACTTTCAGAGAATGAACAAATACAACACATTTTTAGTAGCCTGGAACTTCAACACTGCTTATCTGAGAAAGAAGGAACATAAATAAGACATTCTGGTTCAGAGAAACAAATTCTCCTTTATATTACCTTATCTTAATTTGAGAAATCATTCTGCATTCCTAAAATGGGCTTTCCAATGAGATCAAGTGACATGTTAATTATCTGTTAATTGAATTTTGGAGGTTTTAATCGCAAATGTAAGTATAGTTAAAAGATGAAGCTATAAAATATTTAATAAATGTTATTGGATGGGGTGTTGTGAAGGATTCAGTGGTAGAAGATATCATATTTGTCCTCAAGGCACTAGCACATTTGTTGTAGAGAAAAGAAACACCTATGATGGAACAGTGTAAAACAATAACCAAAGTACAAGGTCCAACGCTACATTAAATGACGGGAATTCTAAAATTAAGAATTCAGCATAGACTGTGGAAAGTTCAGGAGCTCTCAGAAATGGCTGCAATTTAAATTTCTACTCTGAAAAATAAATACAATAACATTAATATAGTTTTCATGACACTTATTCCTCAACCGTAACCTAACCCTATTTCTCAGAAAACTAGTCAAACTGCTTTTAAATCCACCTCCTCAGGAATCCTGATACTAATTTAGGTTTCTATTTTATGTATACAACCCATCTCCTCTTAATATCAAAAAAGAAAAAGAAAACTCAGAGTTTACCATCTTCTCTTTCAAAATAATAAGATTATTACGTCAAGTGACTTAAATTCCATGGATGAAAACAGGTTTTCCAGGGTATTATTTTATATTACTTTCAGTGGAATTTTCTGTATCGTGATGCATGCTATAAAGACCTGCTCTTAGTAAGGTCACAAATAAAATATACAGTGGATTATTAAACACTCAAAGAAGGAACAATACACAAAGGTACTGCATATGGGGAATCGGCCAACAAATAAAATGTCAGCTCTGCCAGCAGCCAACACATGGATAAAGACAAGTGTTCACTAGGAGGGAAAAGTAGTTCTGAATGATGACAATTATGTAAAAATGCAATAATACAAGAGCCTTTTTCCAAATAAGAAATAGATGTGATTTGTCATGCGTTTTAGATTTAAAGCTATTTTTAGCACACGGTAGAAAAAGAAATATATTTCAAAAATGAAAGTGATCAACCATCAAGCGTATCTTCTGACATGAAAGTTTACACAAGAACTTTTTGGTAGTGAAGGATAAGCATTATGGTCTGGATTTTACTTTATGCCTAAAGGAAACTCATTTTGCTAGATCAGCAGTGAATGATGTTTGATTTGTTGCATTGTTACATTTTTTAAGTAAAATTAAATAATATTCATAATAAATTCTTCATATGAAAGGCTTTGAGATAGTAGAGCTTGTTTTATGTGTTATGAGAAAAAAAGACATACATGGTCAATATAAAAATAGCTCTTAGTATTAACAATATTGAGGCATCATAATAATCTTTTATTCTTTTACTTCATTCCTCATCCTCTTGTAGATATGTATTTATGTCTATTCATTTCAGATGGCTTATATAATATACGATTTATACCCATATAATTTTCAAAAAATCATATTATTTTATACCCAGTAAAGCCTAATTAACAGGATAAGTATGTGAGATCCTTTATTAACCAAAGATTATTTTTCCACATTCTTCTTATGTAATTACTGTAATAAAACAAATCTTATAAAATTGAAATAATACATGAAGGTGTATATAACTAGGAGCATACTTAAATTGCACAAATGCCAGAATACAGGCATGGTGGATTTAGGCTACAAGTGACCTTAATTAAAGAGAATTAAGTTTAGTGCCCAAATATACAACTCAAGAAAAAAAAGGTAGAAATGGACATTCCAAGACTTTTTCTCACTCCTGAAACCAAGGAGAGCAAAGGTTATTTTGATTCCTATTTGAACCAGAGAGCTTAAATTTTGTTCATTAAACCACACTGAATATAATATTCCATTAGCTCTCTGACACCAAGGAGATTACACTGAGTTGGGTAGTTGAAATTTACTACTAAATAAGATACAGGAGTTAATACTACTAATAAAAATGTTGCAACAAGTACTAAATACAGGTTACTGAGTTCATAGGAGAGTCTACCCTCTTGGGCAGCTCATCATCTGGGGAGTCTGGAGACATGGTAGACTTAACCAGAGACTTCAAGATAGGAAAGCCTGGAGTAGAAAGAAAGGGTAGGAGAGCTCAAAGGGAGCAAACTGGGTTAGTGGAATACGAAGTAGCTTTGATTCTAGCCATTTGGTGACAGTAATTAGAGAACAATGAGGGAGCTATGGTTTAAAAGATCATTTGGGCAGGAATGAGATTGGGTCAATTCAATGCCTGATCACTAAAGGCTTGATGAACTCAACTGATGATTATTTCACCCTAAACCTGCATTTTGTACACAAACAGAAAATGGATCTAGAGATCTAAACATTTTTCATGCTTTTCCTTCTTAGTGGGGCTAAATTACTCAATGGCTACAGGATATAACAATTCTCAGCTATCACAACCAAGTTTCCTTCTAGTAACAGTGCATGTTCTTGCTTTTCTTCTCCACAGTACAAAGGGTTTCAAATCCCAGCACCATCTGCATTATTTAGAAAGAGATTTTCCTTTGTACAAGGTGACCAGGATAGCTTTGTCACTGCAATTCGTCATGCATTTTCTGCTTTCAGTACTTGGCCCCCACTGCACTGAAGTCCTAGCCCCCTGAGCTCAAAGCCTATCTTTAACACAAATGACATGTTAATGATTAGTAAAAACACAAAGCAGGGGGTTAATGACCAGAGCTGAAATTATGGACTTCACTTCCATCAGTTCAGCAGAGTCTGAAACAGCCAAAGAAAGGAAAGAGGTCCTGCTAAGGCAGCTGCTCCTAAGCACGAGGGCAGCTTAACATTAACTTTCAGTCAGTGATCCACAGCTCTCGCGGGGAAACTCACCATTCTCCAGTTCATTGGGATGTGCTGCTCCCTGTGGACTTCAGACGGTTCCCTATTACTCAGACAGCAGCTGGGTGCCTGATAACAAGTTAGGTTTTCATTTATGAGATGCTTGGAAGATAACATAGGACAGAGCCCAGTAAAGATCTTTATTTGTATCTGTGAGGTGATTACAGCCTACTTCAGAAGATGAGCAGTGATGTGGAGCAGGGAGATGGCACCTTTCTATCTGCTCCCTTCTCTAGATCTCCTCAGAAATAGTTTATTTCTAATAGAATCCTGATCATACCACTCTCTTTCTTAAAACTATTAAACAGTTCACTATTGCTCTTAAGATAAAGACTGAGTTTCTTAATATGGTGTAGTCTCCTGCCTGGTCTGGCCCCAGCTGACCTCTCCAGTGTTAACTCACATTGAGATTCTCATTTCCATTTTCTGTACTCCAGTCAGAGTGGCCTTCTTTCAGCAGCTCCAGAGTACCTTGCTGGGTGCTGCCACAGGGCCTTTGCACATATTGTTCCAGCTTTCTGAAATGCTCTTCCCCTTTCTTCAGATATCTTAGCTCACATAGTCCTTAGGAAAGCTCTTCTCTGATCTCTCTGGTTAAATCAAACCAAATCCTTCCTAGAGATGCAATCAGAACATTGTACAACTCATTTACATACATTCGCATAGTTAGTTTTTAATGACTGTCTCCCTCTCTAGATGGTAAGCTCTATGATATCAGGTGAGCTCTCTGAAATCAAGTATTGCTCACCTTTGGATAACCAATCACCCAGTACATTGATAGGCAAATAGAGGACACTCATTAAATATTTGTGAAATGAAAGGATATATCAGGAGAAATAAAATCATAGTGATGAAAAGTGCTATACACACAGAGACATATTTGTATGTGTACACAAAAACACACACACAGTGGTTTTACAATTACAGAATTTGTAGAACACTTTGAAGAATATTAGAACACAAAAATGAGGCTCAAGACCATAAAAGGACAGGTTAAAAAAAAAAAAAAAAACCAAGGAAGAAGAATTGAATACAAAGAAAAAACGTAGCAATTAAAACCAGAATCATTGTACAAAATTCTTTTACATTAATCATATAGCCTACAATTTATATAAAATAAAATAATAAACTCACAGATTATTAAATCACACTGTTGTAGCTAAACCTGTAAAATGGAAATATCATCATGATACAAAGATTAAATGTACCCCATGCTTGAAGATTATGTAAAAAAAAAAAAAAAGAACATGTTAGCCTTCTTTGATAGAAGAAAGTAAAACTATGCTTTCTCCTGACTCTAGATAAACGCAAGAATATTTCCACCTAAAATTCGTAAGTGTTCTTACAGGTAGATAAGACACTAACACCACAGGTGATGATAATTCAAGGTTATGATCACAATCTTGGTCTTCTTTTCACAGGGAAAGACTCATGACAGCTGTGTGCTGGCATACAGCAGGCATGTGCTGCATCTCAAACACCACTACTTTACTTTCTTCCTAGTGTCAAGGACAAATTTAACTTGTAGACCCTGCCCTCTACACCACTAAGCTGACAGAATAAAATGGCCAATTTCAAATGGATTTTCAGCTTTCAAAAATGAAAGCATATAAGATATATTCTAAAAATTTTGACTTCAGAACATTGCTTCAAACTAACAATACTTAATATTTTTAAATGTCAAACCATTTTCTGCTTTTCACTTAACATAGACAGTTAACAGAATAGGAAAATCACCATTAAAATGTGTGCTCTGCAGTATCAGACATTCACAACATACTATAATGCAGGCATAGGCATTTATATAAATGTTAGTAGCAATGGAAAAACTATTTGGGTTTTTTAGGGCGAAATTGAGTTATATTTGCCAAATAAAAACAAGCATTTCCATTGATAAATTCTAATATGGCTTAATTACTACCTGTATCATGTTCTTGGGGATATATGTATAATTTTGATTCATATGTAGAGCACAGAGTCTTGCCACATCTAAACCACTGCTCCTCCAACTTGCAATAAAATTTTTTGTTTCAAAGTCCCATCATCAGGCTATGTCACATCACCTTCTTTCCTGAAGTTGACAACATCCTTAGCCACTGCAGCATTTTTACTACTTTCTTCCTCTCAAATTGTCAGGAGACTTCAGGGTCCCTGTCACAGAGTTTATGAGCCTCGATGTCTTTAAGGTCCCTTCCCTCTACTCTGCAGCAGGTTTTCATATCTATAGTCACATTTGAAATTGTTTCACCTCTAAATCTTAAAGAGCACTCTTCCTTTTTCCCAGTGTCATCACTTCCATATCCCACTCTGCCCATGTACTGATTTCAGAAACTCTTCAGTACTTCAAAATATCATTTTTTCTTGCCTCTCTATAATCCCACTTTTAACTCCTATTCTTTCTCTAACCACCCCAAACTCCATACTTCCCAAACTCCGAACCAATCCATTTGTCCACTGTTTCTGGTTTGTGCCTTAGTGATCCTGGAGAAAATCCATTTGTTTGAGATGAGCAAAGATCCCGTGACCTCAACTTCAGCCTACGAACACTTTAACATGGCTGTTTCAGTTTTCTATGGCTGTGTAACAAAGTACTATAAGGTACTACAGCTAAAAACAATATCCATTTATTATCTCAAAGTTCTGAAGGTAAGCACATTTCAGGCAGGCTTGGTTGAGTTCTCTACACAAAGTCTCATAAAGGTGAAATTAAGGTGATGACTAGGATGGGCTCTGATCTGGAGACTCTGGAGGAAGAATTTTCTTCCAAGTTCATTCAGATTGTTGGATGAACCCCACTCCTCACAGTTGTAGGACTGAGGTCCCCATTTACTTGTGGGCTGTTAGCTCAGGGCTGCTTGCAGCTATTAGAAGCCACCTGCATTTCTCATTATATGGCTCCCTCTATCTGCAAAGCCAGCCATGGCTTGTTGAATTCTTCTCATACTTCAAATCCTTGTGATTCTTCTGCACCAGACTGGTAAATACTCCAGTTTAAAAAGGCTCACCTTTTAAGGCCCATCCAGATAATCTCTGTATCTTAAAATCAACTGACTTAGGCTTTTACTTATATCTGCAAAATCCCTTGAAAGCAGTACCTAAATTAGTGTTGGATTGAGTGACCAGGGCACACTTACTATGCCTTGAGGGACCATATTTGGAATTCAGCCTACCACCATGGCTCCAGTTAGCTCCATCAACTACGCTCCCAGACAGCTCCTCCAACCTTCTCAAGACCCCTATTCTACCAATGCTCTTCCTTACTCTCAGAACTAACCCTTCACCTCTCTTTTTTTCTGTACAGAGAAGTTAGAATGCAATAACTGAAAAGATGCCCATCAAAGTTCTGGCCCAGTACTTGGTCCTAGAAAAATACATAAATTATTTTTTCAGGATTCAAAATATCCTGGCCCTCAACCAACCAAAGTTTTATCCCTTCATTTTCTCACTGAGTTCTAACACTCTACCTCTAAGCTATCTCTCAATTAAATGTTGTATCTTTCAGCATATACCACCTCTTCTTTACGAGCTTTTTCCTTTATTTCCTTTCTATGTATAAACATATACAAGCTTCTCTCATATATATAAAGACAAATATAAAACAAAACATATCCTCTTTATTTCTTCACCCCTCTCCAGCTACTGTTCCTTTTCTCTCCCTCCTTTCTTTGTCTACATTCTCCATTTCAATGTCTGCATTACTGCCCAACTAAATTATTGCTTACTCTTTTTTAGCATTAATTAATTAATTAATTAATTAATTAATTAATTAATTAATTTTTGGGTGTGTTGGGTCTTTGTTGCTGCACGTGGGCTTTCTCTAGCTGCGGCGAGCGGAGGCTACTCTTCTTTGAGGTGCACGAGCTTCTCATTGCGGTGGCTTCTCTTGTTGCGGAGCACGGGCTCTAGGCGCGCAGGCTCAGTAGTTGTGGCGCACGGGCTTAGTTGCTCCGCGGCATGTGGGATCTTCCCGGACCAGGGATCAAACCCGTGTCCCCTGCATTGGCAGGTGGATTCTTAACCACTGCGCCACCAGGAAGTCCCTTTATTGCTTATTCTACTATAATTTCACTGCTGTCTGGATCATTTTACCTGCACCCAGGACCTTAGTGAAACAGTTCTTTATAAAGCTGTTAATGCCCTTTTAGTACCATAGCTAATGGATGCCCTTCAATACATTCATGTAAGACTTCTCTATGGCACTTGAAAATATTGATTATTCCTTGCTTTCTGAAATGCTCTTTTCTATAGTTTCCAGGATACAGCTTGCTACTGACTTTCTTCTTTCTACTCTGGAGAGGCATCCAACAAAACAAATAATGAGGGTTAGGGTACAATCTGACAGGTTAGAGATGTCTCCTAGTGAATATACTCATAACGTATCTCTTTTTTTAGTTTATGCTGATATAAAACTTGGAATGTTTATAGTATCAAAGATAAAATTAAACACCATCTTTTGCAGTTAACAAAGCTAATTTCCTAGATGATTATGTTTCCCATTTGATCAAATTTCAGACTTTCATTTTTTCTACATCTTCTGGATGTTTAACTGTAATGATGCTACAATGTAGAGAACATGATATCATGCAAGGCACATTATGATTGGGTAATAGGGACCCAGGACCCTGTCTCTGAATCTTTGTTATTGTGCCTCTGGTCAGGCCATTCTTACTTGGTTATTTTCATGGGCAACTCTTCAGCATTTTCTGTCACTGTTACTAAATGTGCTTTCCTACGCCCTCATCTCTTTTTGCCTGAAAACAATTTTGTAAGATGATCTCTCTCACTTCCATGGGTTTTAACTACTCCTATATCATTGAAATTTCCAATAATTGTAGCTCTCTCTTGAGTTCCAAATCCCTATAATTCATACTCGCACTGAACACATTCATACAAATATTCCATACATGACTACAAATTAAAAAGCCTTGAAGTTGAATGTTATCTCCTCTTGATCCTGTGGTCTCTCTTTCGGTGAAAGGCATTCCTATCTATGTAGTTTACCAAGCTACAGACCCAGAAAGACATCTCTGGTTCCTCTGCCTTATCACCTGGATCACCCCAATCACCAAGTCCTATTGATTCTTACCCTTAAATAGCACCCAGATTCATCTTCTCCTCTCTGTTTGCACTGCCCCTGAATTGATCTGCACCTTCATCATTTCTGGCCCTGGTTACCATTACTTGTCATCACCGGTCTCATCCCCAGGACTCTCCAATCAAGTCTCCTCTCAGACACTAAAGGGCTGTTTCCAAAGTGCAATCTTCTCATGTCACTCATTTTCTTAAAAATGCTCAGTATTTCTTGAAGGGCCTTCAAGGTAAGTCCTACATTTGTAGCCAACATCTATAGTCCATCTTGATCTGCCCCATGACTATGATCTAGTCTCATCCTTCACCAGGCCCTCCCTCAGGAATACTCCTGTCACACTTATAGTAACTTATAGAGAAAGACATAGCATTCTCCTACACCTCTGTGCTCTTTCACACATTGCTCCCTTTGGAGGCTAAACTGTACTCTCTCTTTAAGACTCCATAGCATTTGACACATTTGGTCTCTTCTTCTCTTGCCTTTTGGGACACCACACTTTATTTTCCTCCTGGTATTTACCATTATGTGATATTCTAGGACACATTTGTAGTTTTATTTTTTTATTGTTTACCTCTCCCACCAGAATTTTTAATCCATGAAGGCAGAAGATTTAATTTGTTCATTGCTCTAAGCTCAAGGTCTAGAATACTGCCTGGGACATAGTAATAGGTGACCCACAAATATCTGTTGAATAAATTAATCAATCTACATAAATTTCAGTCTGGCTCTGCCACTTAACAACATGTGACTTTAGGTAAGTTATGTGACCTCTTTGTGCTTCACTTCTGTACACTGGAGCTAATAACTGTACCTACCTCATTGCACTGTTGTGAGCATCACAAGAACTGAGTTAATACATATAAGCACACATATTAGTGCTCATTAACAGCCAGCAGTCATGACCTTTGCAATGCCTTCTATGACTCTCTCCACCCCCTCCCCCTTCTTCCTCCCAGAAATATAGGGCACACAGACAGGAGTGTAAGGAAGAGGGCAATGAATTAGAGGAGTGTATCTGTCTCTGGAAACCAGTCTATACTGTTTAGCTGAGAAGCCAGGGTAGAGTTGCAGAACACTTCCGATTCTCAATAATGTCTAAGTTTTCACAAATCCTAGGATAGAGATTCAGAAACAGAAATGATCATGTTCTCTCTGCCCTAGATATCATTCAGCTCCATTAGTTAACTTCTAATTAGCTTCACACCTATGATCTCCATCCAAGTATGGTCCTTGTAGAAATCCTGAAGAGGATCCTTTTGTTGTTTGACATCCTCCCCTCACCTCCTCTGTCTGTGCTCAATTCCTGTTCTACCTTCCCCCAGACACCAGCCTTGAGGAGCGTTCCCCAGGAATTAGCTGTCATGGTTGGAAAGAACTGGATAACTTAATGTTAGCTAAGATGTGTATTGATAATGATTTAAGATGTTTCTACTCTTACCGATGTTTGTATTTGAATGTAGAACTTTAAAGACCAAAAATTTTTCAAGTATCAAAAGACTCATAATGGAATATTATGCAATCTTTAAAATAATGTTATAGAAGATTTAATGGCAATGAAAAAAGTTCATAATGTATTGCTAAGGGAAAATTGTAAGTTTCAGAAAGAATATATATAGTATAATTGTTTCTACCTTTTCTTTAAATATAATTTATATAAGTGTTTAACTGAAATATCTAGGAACTGACTAGGTCAGATAATTAATATTTCCCTCATTAAAGTATTTTAATCCCAAAGAACTCATTTAACAAAGATATTCTAGCACAAAAGAAAATGTGCATATATTTTAGGAAAACTTTTAATATAAATACAATGAAAATCAACTGACAAATGTATTACAATACATACCTGTCATCAGTTTGTATTAGTTAAAATCATCTGGTTGTATCTGAACATTTTATTTAGTGATATAAACACAAAGCCCTCCTTTTTTGAAAAAGGGGTAAATTACCAAAGGTCAAAAAAAGACCTTAATAAATGGAGCAAGTGAATGGAAGAGCTTATAAGGGGAAAACATGAAATTCTCTCAAAATTAATCTACAAGGTCAATATGCTTACAACCAGTATTACAACGATATTTTTCATGAAACATGACAAACTCCATTGCAATTCATATTGATGAATAAATGTCCAAAAATAGCTAATATAATTCTGAAAATATAAGGAGGGGAGCTTGCCCTATCATATTTCAAAAATTATTATTAAACTAAAGGAATACACCAATGTAACCATTTCATTTTTCAAAATAATTATTTTCCTATAGTGGAATGTAAGAATAATTGACACATGGAAAATGGAAGGTGACAGATCTCTGTATACCCCTTTTTATTACACATTATGACTAAAGCATGCTTCATTTCACTCCAAATGCCTGAACTATTAAACAAATATTTATATCATTGGCTTTTACCTATTTGGTTTGGGGCCTGTCCCTATACTTGCCTGTATCTTCCAATAACTTGGAGACTATTTGGGAATATGAGAAATTCACTTGAAAGTGCTTAAATCCAAATATATTAACAACAACAAAGGAATTGATTTACCTAATTTTGAAGAAACCAAAAAAAAATCAGTGTTCAAGAGTATTCAGCTTTTATTATACTCTCCTTATTTCCCAAATATAATGTACTTTTTGAGGATGCCTTAACTGCTTTTTGGCTAAGGGCATTCCTTTAATGCGGCCACTACCAAAATCCTGGACAAGATGTCTCCCAACCTCCTCCACAACTGGCTGCAATTGCGCTACTCTTACCTGAAGCCCACATCTTATTATCACCCTGGGTTATGTCCCTAAGGAGATCTGATGGCAAGTGGGAAAGGAAAGGGGAAGGGAAGTCAACGTCCCAGTATCCTTCCACTTTCCATCTCTTCACCCCTCCACCACTTTGCTCCACAGACACAGGACTTCTAGGCAGCACTTGAAGCTCACCCATTTTCTTCATCCCATTTCCTTATCACCTTCACTCTGACTTGCTTTTCTTTATGAAAACTTTCCAAGGGTCTAAATACCTTTTTTCTCTGAGAAGAAGAATTTTACTTTGTTTCTTTGTGTATTGTAGGTATGAGATCTACGTGAAAAATAGAAGAGTTAAGAGTCACACAGGAGGCCTTTTTACTGTTTGTATGTTTTGCATTTTTTCCTAGTAGTAAAATAAACATAATAAAACGATAAAGCTAAGAAAACCTCTAAAAAGTATTCTTTCACTTTCTTTTAGAGTGTTCTCTTTCCATTTGTGAAGGAAGAGTCAGGAAAAGGTTTATGAAATTGTATTCAGAAAGGAGAAAACCTCTCATTGGAAGCTACAGGTAGAGACAGAGGCACATTATCTTATATTTTTGGAGGCGGAAAACGAGTCAAAGGAAACATTAGAGCAGTTATACCATGAACAGTAACATGAACAAAGTCTCTTTTCATATATGAATTTAGTTTTCTTGGAAATGTGACCTGGTAGAAACTCTCAAATGAATTGATTCAGGCAAAAACAATATTAATAGTACTATTCTTCCATTTCATGGGAATATTGATTTTTTTCCCATAGATTAACTATGGAAACAGAAAGAATTATTATGGGAAATGCTTTGTTGACAATATCATATTTGGGAATGTGTGGTAGAGACAGGATATTATCCTGCTTAACATCAGGGAAATGGAAAGCATTTTACTTTTTGTTTCTGGTAGAATTATCTCCAATACTACTTGAATTATTTTCTTTTCTTATTTTTTCACCTGAAAAAATTCCCTGTCACACCGTTTATATGTATCTGTAATTGTTAGTTATTTGTACCTATGCCATACTCTCTACCTTCATTTCTATTGCTATGATTACAGTACCATGTCTCCTATCAAAGGGCAAGACAACCAATTGTGTGCTAGACTTTATTCCCTTTTCCCTTCTCTAACAACTCTCTCTTTTTCAGTTATCAATTTATCTCTCACTGTGGGGATTGTTCCCATGAGCATACACATATTTCCTGGTTACGCTATTAAAACACGCACGTGCGCACGCACACACACACAAACACACACACACAGACACTCACACGCCCTTGGTTTTATCCAATTGTTGTTCCATTTTTCTATACACTGTTACAGCAAAACTTACTTCACCTCCCAGTTTTATATCTCACCATATCCCCAACTCACTACATTAAAGTTTCTACTTCCAACACTTGAGAAAATCCCCAAAGACTTCCATGTTGCCAAATCTAATGGTCACATTTCTGTCTTCATCTTAATCAATCTCTTGTCAAAATTTTACAGAGTTGACCCTCTTTTTTCTACCTTAGAATCTTTCAATATCTGGCTTCAGTGACATCTTATTCCTGCTTTTCCTTCTCTAACCTCTCTAATCACTTCTTCCCAGGGTCCTTTGCTGGAGCTTCTACCTCCTCTGTCTGACTTCGGTTTGTGGAGTGGCCAAGGTTCCATGATGAACACCCTTCTCTTCTTTGGCCAATCTATTTCTAGAGCTTATCAAGTCCTATGACCTTAAATACAATTTATATTCTTGATAATGTCAATATAGTATTTCTAACACTAATCTTTCCTGAGAATGCCAGATTAAAATATTCACTGCCTACTTAAAATCTTGAATTTGTCATCCAATTCAGTGCATCTCCAACTTTCTGTGGCAAAAATAAATAAATAAATTTAAAAAGGTATTTAAAAGAACTTCCAGTTCATCATAGACTAATAATTTTGTAGAGGTCAATAAAAATAATTATTAGAATAATAAAGAAAAAGCACATTAAAAAATATAAGCTCCCCTTTTTTCATTGATATAATGGCCTAAAGTTACATTTCAATAAGTGTAATTAGAACAAGAAAAGCACAGGAAAAAAGCATTGCAAAAACTGCATATGGTATTTAGCAAATGTGTGCATATATATTATTAATAGACAATTGCTTCAACACCATTTTTTTTATTCTAAAATCATCATAATCAAAAATTAAGAGTGAAAGTGATTCCCCATATTAAATTTTCTACTAGTAGGCTTTGAACAAGCAACCAGTATATCAATATTTAAAGTTTTTATCTTGACAAATAAGCTTGCTTCTTATCTAGTCTATTTTAGAGGATATTTACTTTTAACTTTTATTAAAAATAATGCTAGTGATGATATAGTTTCAAAATTCATCTTCAGTCAGTAGACAATTACAATAATTTATCCTATAAAGTTATAACAATATTTAAATTCTTCTGGAAAAAAATGGATTTCAAATTTGTACATTTCTAGGTTACAATGAACAAACTAACTTTAAATTATCACGTGTTGTAATGTGTTCTTACAGTGTATAACTAGTGTGTAGCTGGTGATCCAGGCAACTCACCATGTGAATTTGACAGCAGAAAAACTGGTCAACACAGTTAAATGTGACAACTTTATTTACCACAAGCTTGGATATCACAGCTCTATCAAGTTGCTATAAACATTTCTAAATTCTTACTCCTAATTTCTGTACTTATCCTGTCACTAACTGATAAATAGTTCATGGGCCAGTTTTGATGTAATTCATACCTCAAAGTTAATATAGCCAAAAAGGAACTCATGATTTACCAAACCACAGTAACTTTTATCTCTATCTTCCCCATTTATTAAGTAGTATCATCACCCACCCAGTTGAAAATTGTTAACACGAAAATTATAGGGTTTTTTTTTTCTTCTTTTTAAAGCCCAAATTACAAGAAGTAGCATGCCTTTGGGAGAGACATTAAAGAACTGAGGATTGGCAAACCATCCATCTCATAAAGACAGTAGCTACAGTAATATTCTTTTATCATACAGCTCTTAAAGAAAGTCCTATTTTCCGAATAATATACTATATTTGTTTCCTATTGCTGCTGTAACAAATTACCACAAACTTAGTATCTTAAAACAACACAAATTTAGTATTTTATAGTTCTGAGGTCAAAAGTCCAAAATGGGTCTTACTGGTCTAAAATCAAGGGCTTAACAGGGCTGCAGTCTTTCTGAAGACTCTAGGGTAGACTTGGTTTCCCAGTTTTTTCCATCTTCTAGAGGCCACTTGGCTTATGTTTCCTTCTTCCATCTTCAAAGCATCTTATAGCATCTTCAGTTCTCTCTCTACCTCTGATTTGGTTGTCATCTCCCTCTTTGACCCTCTTGTATCTCTCTTATAAGGACCTTGTGATTACATTGGTCTTACCCAGATAATCCAGCATAATCTCTTCATCTCAGTATCCTTAATTTAATCACATCTGCCAAGTCTCATTTGTCATGTAAAGTAACATATTCACAGGCTCTGGGGATAAGAACATGAACATCTTTGGGGCCATTACTCCATCTACTGCACATATTTTAACTAAAACTATATGAAAGCCTGCCCACAAAAATCCACCAATAATTTAGCACCTGAAGAAAGAGGAAAAAATCAGAAAATTCACACTTTGGTGAATTCTCTATTAAAATCAGGGAGACTCAAACATTTTTGTTTTTAACGTATATATCAGTTTTTACTAAGTGTTTTGATAGCAACGCTCAGTTTTATAAAAGTTTTTCTATAATAACTTATAATGTAATTACTTCTATATGAAGGCACAACAATGTGCATTGAAATAAAAATAAATTAGCCTGCTAATTCTGAAAAACTCTACAGAAAAACTTTAACAAACTAAAGGCAAATATTCAAGATAAAATAGATCTGTTCCCATACATCCAAGAAGAGAGTGCAAGTACCATATTTTATATTTTGGCAACATATGAGCTTGAAAACATGAACTCTATTTCCAGTAAAATTTATTTCACTGTCACTGAAACTCATGAGCTATATTGGATGCTGGAAATATGATCTGTGGAGTGGGCACGGTTAACTGGTCTTGCAGGGAATCATTTACTTTTTGGAGCTTTACAAATAAATTGGTTCACTTTCAGGTCCTCATATTTAAGTTTCTTTACACTACCAGAAGCAGCTGGAATGCCCCTCCCACTAAATTTCTGGTGACTGATACAAATCAAAGAACCCCAGAAGTTGGGTTGCTACTGCCTCTATTCTATTCTATTCTATTCTATTTCTAAATCTTACTGAGATCCTGAGTCCATCTATTTTTCTCCGTTTCTACTGTTACTTTTCCTTTTTTTTTTCCTTAATACTCCGTGATTTCTTTTTTCCTTTTTTTAATATTTATTTATTTGGTTGCGCCGGGTCTTAGTTGCAGCAGGCGGTCTCCTTAGCTGTGGCATGCGAACTCTTAGTTGCAGCATGTATGTGGGATCTAGTTCCCTAACCAGGGATCGAACTCAGGCCCCCAGCATTGGGAGCATGGAGTCTTATCCACTGTGCCACCAAGGAAGTCCCCTACTGTTAATTTTCTTGTGAAATCATCATTGTTCCTGACATGGATTACTGCAATAGCCTCTTACTGGTCACCCTCCTTCCATGTTTGCCTTTTTATAAACCATTCTGGATACATAGTACCCAGATTAAGCTTTAAAAAAAGCAAGTCAAGCACAAAACTGTAAAACTCCCAGAAAATAACATAAGGGAAAATCTAGATGACCTTAGATATGACGATGACTATTTAGATACAATACCAAAACCAAGACACATGAAAGAAATCACTGATAAACTGGACTTCATTAAAATTAAAAATTTCTGCTCTGAAAAAGCCACTTCAAGAAAATGAGAATACAAGCCACAGACAGGCAAAAAACATTTGCAAAGAAATATCCGAGAAGGACTTTTTTGAAAATATATACAAACTTCCTAAAATTCAACAATAAGAAAATGAAAAGCCTGATTAAAAAATGGGCAAAGACCAGAACGGATACCTCACCAAAGAAGATATACAGATGGCAAACAAGCATATGAAAAGATGTTCCACATCATATGTCACTAGGGAATTGCAAATTAAAACAAAAATGAGATGCTACTACACAACTATTTGAATGACCAAAATCCAAAACACTGACAACACCAAAGCCTACAGAAAATGCGGAGCAAGAGGAACTCTCATTCATTGCTGGTGGGAATGCAAAATGGTATAGATACTTTGGAAGACAGTTTGGCAGTTTCTTATGAACCAAACATAATTCTTACCACAAAATCCAGCAATTATTGCTCCTTGATATTTGCCCAAATAAACTGAAAACATATGTCCACACAAAGGCCCGTACACAAATTTTTTTAGCAGCTTTTTCATAACTGTCGTAACTTGGAAGCAAATGAGATGTCCTTTGGTAGGTGAATGGACGAATAAACTACGGGAAATCCAGACAGTGTAATATTATTCATTGCTAAAAGTGAGCTATCAAACCAAGAAAAGACATGGAAGAAACTTAAAAGACATACTATTAAGTGAAAGAAGCCAATCTGCAAAGGCAATATACTGTATGATTATAACTATATGACATTCTGAAATAGGCAAAACTATGGAGACAGTAGAAGATTATTGATTGTCAGGAACAGGAGGGGAAGAAGGGATGAACTGATGGGGCACAGAGGATTTTTAGGGCAGTGAAACTATTCTGTATGATATTATAATTGTGGATACATGTCATTATACATTTGACAAAATCCATAGAATCTATAACATCAGGAGTGAACCCTAATGTAAACTATAGACTCTGGGTGATAACAATGTGTCAACGTAGGTTCACTGATTTTAACAAATGTATCACTCTGGTGAGGGATATTGGTAGTCGGGGAGGCTGTGCATGTATGAGGGGAGGAGGTATATGGGAACTCTGTACTTTACACTCAATTTTGCCGTGAATGTAAAACTGCTCTAAAAAATGAAGTCAATTATTTTAAAAACAGCAACAATAAATGTTTTTAATTACAAAATTTCTTAAAAATTAAAATAAGATAAACTAGTAAAATAAAATGTATAAGAAAAAAACTAAGGGAAAATAAAATAAATAATAATTTGAAAACCAAAATAGTAAAACTAAACAAATAAGGAAAAAATAAATCAAATCATGTTACTCCCTTCTTTAAACTCCTCCTTACCACCCACTCCCCAGGCTTCAGAAAGCATTCCCATTGCACTGAAAATAAAATCTAAATTCTTCTGGTTTGCAGGACCCCACGTGATTTAACCTATGCTTAATTCTCCCCTTCTTTCAGGGATGCCAGTCATATTGCCTTCATTTTCTTTATGGCTCAAGCCAAAGTCATGTGGAAATCAATGAAGACCACTGGAATGAAAAGAGAGTCTATGCATTCACAGCTAAAAAGGGAGTCAGTCACCATTAATTGCATTTGGCAGAAACTCAAAGGCAGTGAGGGCAGTGGGAAAGCTTTATAGTGAACAAAAGGCAAAGCTTCAGGTGTGCTCTCATTGAAAGTTGCTGGCATGGGGAAGTTGTAAAGGGGCTAAATAGAAGCAGAGTCTCTTATGTAACTGGTGAACACATCTGGCTACCTTTTGGTCTTGAATTGGAAACAGAGGCAAAAGTAGGGAACCTGGTTTGGCTCCTGGGACTGTTGCTGCAGACATGGGTTAGAGTTATATTGCCATATATGATCTGGCCATTGTCTGTTTCTATATTCAGTCTCTCAGTCATTCCACCTGGTGCTTGCCTTTGCAACTGGTGAAGCCTCTGTCTGGAATGCTCTTCCCTTAATCATCATACGGGAATGTTAATGCCTTCTAGACTATGATATGACACAACATAGAGCTGTGCTTTTGGATAGCTCCACCCTGACTTTAGATATTATCTTAAACATCATCTACTCAAAGATATCCTCTTTGACCATATATCAGCACATCAGTTCATTTTAATTTCTGGCATGCCATTCATTACAGTATTTTTCTCCTATTTATCTTCTTTTTATTTCATTTATTTATTGAGCCTATTCTGCTTAAATACATATATACTTTGACAGCAGGAATTTTGCTTATCATCAATACCTATAATAATGCCTGGCATATAATAGCTATTCACTAATATATTTTGAAAGAATAAGTGAATGAATGTATATTATAATATATTCAACTGAGCTGACATCTAGGTTCTGTGTACAACTATGTGTGGCCAATTTAAGGAAATATTTATACTTATAAAAATAAAGTATAATTCCATTTTCATATTTATAATCTTCATAGACTTTTACGTTTTATTTTTCTCCTGGGCTCAGAAAATAACATTTTTCTATTTACACTTTTATCATCTTACTTCACTTAAAACTTTCTCACAAACTTTTATCTCTGCTTATTCTGCTGTTGGGTGATATTTCTCATTTCTATTCCTCATATCTTTCTCATCAGTAATAGTTGTAAATCCTGACAATTTACCTGTTTCTGAAAATTTATTTAAATAACCAAGAGAAATTGATATTTATTGTTCTATGAAGGGTGATTTGAGTAGCCCAGATATTTAACCTTTGTCTTGGGATTAGAGTTAACACCTTTTTCCTGTTTTCTTTTTTCCCATTTGTTTAATAAAAGCTGATTTACTACTTGTTATGCAAAACTGGTCAGTGGGGAAGAGATACAAAAATGTGCCTAAAGAATTATGCCAATTTCTCTCTTAAAAGAGAATTAACTGGTATATGAAGAAAGATGTAAAAGATGGATGAATGAAGAATTAGATACTTAACTGTGGTCAGAAATATTGAGAAAAAGAACCGAGGATTGAACCAAGAGTGAATAGCTGTAGATACTGACAGTTTCTTAGACTGTGTATTGCTATTATAAAACATGAATGATAATGTGATCACTTATTTGGCAGCTATGAAACCAATTCATTCTTTAACCTAAGATCATAGAAAAAGAATAAGAAAACATTTTCAGATTTTTATCATAATCAGACGACTCTAGTTCCATATTTCTCTGGGGTTTTCCTTCTTTTCTAATTGTGTCGGAACTTTTGATTTTGGACTGCGCAACACATTGAAAATTTTAACATCCTTTTTCTCTTACTCTTTTCTTCAAGAATAGTCTTAGAGATGTTTTCAAACCACATAAATCAAAGACCTTGAATAAAATCTACCTCACAACTTCTCTTCGATCCTATTTCCTGTGCCCTCAAATGCTCTGTCCATTTAAGAAAGTAAATGGGGTTTCAACTTTGCATTGCACTTTTCCAGTATGACTTTCAAATCCATTTAAATAATCCTGTCCATTTCACTAAAAGTGATTGTGCCCTGGTTTTTTTTCCCTTTCTCAGTTATTAAACATACTGAACCATTACATTTTTTTGTGGGTTGATCTTAATTTCGGATATAGCCTCACTTGTGAAAATAGTGAAAATCCTAAACTTTTTAGGGAATAAGGAATAAAGATTCCAGCCTTGAAAGGTCTTGAGGTTTTCAGCATCATAACAATTTCTAACTTCTAAATATACTGTAGTTAATTAAATCATCAACTAGACATATCCTGTTTATTGCTCTTTTAGATTAAAGGAGATTAAAGCAGAAAGGAAACACAACTTAATTGGCCTTAGATAAGTTGTTTTACTGTTACTACAACAGTTCTCTTGAACCATTTTGCACCCTTGGTGAATGCCACCTCTGTGCACTCTTTGCCTAAGTCAAAGAGGGGTTATCCTTGATTCCTCCATCTGTCTCACTTCCCAAAATCAATTAATCCACAAACCACATAAAGTTTAATTCCTCTATAAAGATCACAGTCACTCCCCAATCTAGGTCCCTTTGTCTTTTTCTCAGATTTTGGCAACAGATTCCCAAATGGTCTTCTATCCAAGTTTGTTTCCTTCTAATTTGTTCTCCACATTGCAGCCTATGACATTCTTATTTAAAACCCTCCAGTGACTTCTCAATGATGTTAGGATAGAGATGAGACATATCTGTTTCTGTACTTTATGTATGTCTGTGATTTATACAAAAAGAGAGTGAGATTGTTTTCATCTCTCAAGAACCAATTTCTGTCCTCCTGGGGGCAATATCTCCCCCTCTGAGAATGCATGAAGTCCTAAGCCATTCATCCTGCAGTTTCCTCCTGTAGTTCTCTCACTAGGTTAGTCTTAGCAAGACTCAAAGAGCAATAAGGCCTTGTTAAATAAAATTACTTTGCAGTGAAACTGGCTAAATGGTGACCCTGGCTTTGGAAGGGGCCCAAAATCTCATTAGCCTTTGATTGAGGCTCAAAAATCCCCTGGATGTGGCCATGCTGCCACAAAGTTTGTACCCTTGAAAACAGTGCTTGACAATGTGAGTGCCGAGCTTTGGGACATAAGCTTGAGACTGTTTGAAGCAGAACCAAGATCTGTCTAGGACATCTTCTAAGAGCAGTAGGTAAGCACAGATAAACCACAAGCTCCATAAGAACAGGATTGTTTTGTTTCCTTCTCTACTGTATTCAGGACTAGATATCTAATGTGTGGAGCCCAATGCAAAAGGAAAATACAAGATCCCTTGTTAAAATATTATTAAGACATTCAAGATGGTGACAGCAGAGCACTACATTAACCTCAGGTCCTTCTGAGTGTGAGGTCTTGTGTGACTGCACTTGAAGCTGCCCTGGCTCTATCTTCAACATGTAGAATAGTGTCTGGAATATTGTTAAATAGAAGTTGATGAACGTGTTATTCAGGGCTCTTCAATTAATCAGAACCAATAGGATATATAGAAAGAGATTATTATGATATTATGATTATGGAGGGTGAGAAGTCCCACAATTTGCTATCTGCAAACTGGAGGCCCAGGAAAGCTGATAGTATAGTTCCAGTATAAGTCTGAAGGCTTGGGAACCAAAGGATACAAGGGTGTAAGTCTCGGTCTAAGTCCAAAGGCTGGAGAACCAGGAGCTCCCGTGTGCGAGAGCAGGAAAAGATGGATGTGCCAACTCAGAGAGCATAGTCACTCTTTCTCTGCCTTTTTGTTCTATTCAGGCCTTCAACAGATTGGGAGATGCCTACTTGTATCGGTAAGGTGATCTTTACTCATTTTAGCAATTCAAGTTTTAATCTAGTCCAGAAAGAACCTCACAGACACACGCAGAAATAATGTTTCACCAGCTATCTAGACATCCCTTAGTCCAGTCAAGTTGACGGATAAAATTGCCATTTCCATGAGTAAATGAAATTATGGAACAGGGCTGGGCCTAGGACGAGGGAAATGAGGCACTTAGGGTGCAAAGTTTCAGGAGGCACTGACTCCCAGATTAGCACAAGAGCTGAACCCACACCTGTGGGATCCTGGAAGCAGTGCACAACCTCCAAAGGGACCTATACATGGTTCAGTGTAATGTTATCACTGCCTTAGAATTCTTAATAATTTTTCAACAAATGCCCCACATTTTCATTTTACAAATTGTGTAGCGGTCCTGCCTGAGAGTGAAAGCCTCCTTAAGAGTGAAGAGATTAGGTCACAAAATTTATGAGATGCTCACTGTCAGTTGTACAAGTATTCAGCCCACACTTGCAGTATACTGAGAGCAGTGCCTCCTGACATTCTGTACCCTAGGCACTTCACTTACTTCACACTTATTCTGGCCCTGCAGTGGAAGACAAGCCATCTCCAATGTCACAGAGAACTGGAAAAGGACTAATATTTGTACTATCTCAGTTCTCAGTCTTTGGAAAATTTGGGAGTGGCGGTGATGGCAGTGACAAGAAGCTTCAGAAGACGTCCTTGCCAAAGAATAGATGAGAACTTGAGAGATTAATCTGAAAAATTAAGAAGACATATTTCCCCATCCATGTCAGTTATATCACGAATCCTATACATCTCCTGGGAATACTGTGATGTTAATGCTGCAGATAAAGATTGAATGTCAAGAGTCATATCTGGGCTTCCCTGGTGGTGCAGTGGTTAAGAATCCGCCTGCCAATGCAGGGGACACGGGTTCGAGCCCTGGTCCAAGAAGATCCCACATGCCGCGGAGCAACTAAGCCTGCGTGCCACAACTACTGAAGCCCATGCACCTAGAGCCCATGCTCCGCAACAAGAGAAGCCACTGCAATGAGAAGCCTGCGCATCACAACGAAGAGAAGCCCCCGCTCGCCTCAACTAGAGAAAGCCCGTGTGCAGCAGCGAAGACCCAACACAGCCAAAAGTAAATAAATTAAAAAATAAATTAAAAAAAAAAAGAGTCATGTCTATTCTGGGCCTTCTCATAGTTTATTCATGACACTGAGTTTTTGATTAGAGCTAGTCCCTCGTGTTGGGGCCTCTCAGGCCCTGCCGTGGCTTCCCACGTTCCCAGACTTGTTACTCATCATATTTAAAGCAGAATCATTACCATACATCTTTTAGTTTCCCAAGCATAGCCAGGCTAAAAAAAAATGATCTTCTTCCTTATTTCCACTTTTAGTTATAAGATTCTAAAGGTAACTATCTTTACCTCTAGAGTGACACCAATGTATTATTTATAAAAGTATCTCTAAAAAGGGTCTCATCATGGAATCTTACTTTTTAAAAAGTCAGTATCATTGGTTTATACCATCAAAATTACCAGGGCTCAAAGGATATACAACACTCTGAAACATTGGTCAGTAGAATTCTCTGTAAAAGCAGTAGTTTAATAGATTGAATCAATATGACACTTGAAAATTTATTTTCATACTGAATATCTTATTCAAATTTGTTGGTAGAAAGAGCAACCATGACTTATTTTATTTTTTTTACTTCTACATTAGAAGCTTTCATGTTTCATTCATGACTAGAGCATAGAGTAATGTAGCCAAAGCACAATTTGGAGTGAAAAGTTGGAAAAATACATTTGGGAAATTCAAGGCAAATGATAGTGTGATGGTTTTTGTTAGGTTCATTGGGTTGCAGGGAATGGGACTGCATGCTACCCAATGTAATGAGGGTTTATTATGGGATATATACACATATAATCTTAAAAAAACTGAGCAACTAAGTCATACCGTTTTTTTTTTTTTTTTTTAAGTCATACCTTTTTAATGGTGATTGGAAACAGAAGGTTCTTTAGAATTCAAGACAGCTCCAAGGCCCAGAGCCATGGGAATTAATGGATATTTATTCTAATTGCCTGACATTAGAGCAACCTGGCTATGCTTTGTGAGTCAGCTTCTGCCTCTTAAATTCTCTCCCAACTGGTCTTTTACCCTCCACTCCCAGGATCACAAATTGGCAGACTATAGCAGAATAAGCCCAGGAGACAATTCTTTGTTAAGACAGCATGTGATTGTTTTTGTTTGTTTTTTTTTTAAATTGAATTTGAATGTCTTCAAGGCAATATTTGCATTTTCTAGTTTGCGGCAAGCTGCTCACAGCTGCCCCTTCAGCTGAGGGGTGGGGAGAGGATTTGAGCAGAGCAGACACACATAGACAGGCCCACTGTGCCCTCTCACAGTGGAAAGAGCACCTAGTGGATGCACACTGACACTTACAATTAATGCATGCTTAGGTTAGCTACTTCGCTGTCCTATGCCTGTTTCCTTACATATAAAATGAGGATAATACTACTTACCCCAAATGACTATTTTGGGAATTAAACAGAAAAAAGTAAAATAGAATGCTTTAGAGTCCAAGTAATAGACTCACACAATTGGGGTTCAAAATTTTCTCTGCCATGTAGCAGTTTCATAATCTTAATTTAACCTCTCTTAGCTTATATTTCCTCTTCTGTAAAATAGAGAAAATAATGCCTTTCTCATATGCTTATTTTGAAAATTAAATTAGATAACTATATATATATATATATACATAAATAACATCATTTAATACAGTGACTTATATGTTGTGAAACAATATTAGCTACTAATATCTACTGTGAAAGTTGAACTTCACAAAATGGGCAGTCAGATCAGCTAGATCTCTCTTCCTTGAAACTGTTCTTAACTATTTGAGCAGTAGAAATTTACCTTTCATCTTACTCCTTAGTGGAATATTTAGAATTTGCAAAGGTTTTCTTAGTCTACAAGTATTTTCCCTGATTATTCTTATTCCATTCTGCCTGTAATTACTGTCTCTACCCATACTTGCATTCTTCCAATTACAAAAAAACCTCAATTTTTTAGTAGGTTTAAAGAGTCTTATATCCTCTCTGAGCACTTATATTTTTAAAGCATAAGTCAAAAGTCTTCCAAAAATATATACTGTATTTAATTGTCCTCACAATGAAAATGCTCTCAACATGGTTTGAGCCTTTAATCATGATGTCAAGTCATTGCCATGAGCACCACTTACTGTGCTTCATCCTAACAAGGTGCTACTTTATTACTCTAGAGCCCCACAGGACCCTACTAGCACTATAGTCATTACATCAAATTTTTTCAATTCAAGTTGCTATTTTTTTTCTATCTACTTCTTTGCCCTAGTGCTGTTAGTGTATTTTCTGTTTTTAGTCTTATGTCCATTTTAACAGAGGAAAGACTTAATATTTGCCAAGAGAATCTGACTTTCTAAATTTATTATATGCTAGAACCCCATTTGTCTTTTAAATGTGCCTGGGCTTTGTGATAGACATTTTCTTGCTTTCCCAGGTGTTATTTTTTTTTGGTTTTTTTGGTTTTTTTGTTTTATTTGTTTCCTCTTTTGTACTTCTTTGGCTAAAGTAGTGAATAGGACTATCCTTGTGCATAGAACCAAGAGGGTTACTACGTGCATTGTGTAATTTAAAAAGCACTGAAAAGCCTATTACTCTCCACCAAATTTGATTCCTCAATAGTTTCCTTATACACCTACCAAAGGGTGAGAAATTATAACATTAGAATATGGTTTTAACACTTTTAGGTTTAATATGGCAAAAACAGTTTATCACACATAGCAATTCTAAAAAATTCAAATGATGAAGAGCTGGGCATTCAGCTGGGCATTCGGATAGGTGCCTCTGAAACAAAAATATTGCACTTTCTTTTTACTTTTGTTCCTGTTATCATGTAAAAGAATTTGAAATGGGAAAAGTGATCACTGGGTACTTTACAATGTCATGTGGGACATTATCTAAAGGACCCTTGTGGGGTTATCTGGTTCTATAAGGATATGTGCCTTTCATTGTCTTTGACGATGTTGCAATACTCAAGATAGTTTGTGGAGAGATGATGGTAAATGCAAATGATTCCTGTTCATAGAATAGCAAATGAATTTTGGATGATAGAGACTAAACTGATTTCTAGCTTGTTGAAGACACAAGTTTGGTATCCATTAGCAAATTTATCTCAGCATCCCTTAACGTCCATATATGTACCTTTTCTTTGATAGTGTTTTGAGCCATTTTTTACATCACATGGATTTCTTAATAATGAATGAGATAAAAATTGGTTAAATAAAATCTTTGACATGTATCTATTTTATATTTTATGAGTCATAATTTGACCTTTTAAAAAGTTATTCTTTAAAAATTCCACTTCACCCATCTGAATTGGTTTCTTCTTTCCTGTTTCTTCAATTGCTATTTATCCTTTAGCATTGGGCTCAATGCATATCCTGTTAATGAAATTTTTCTTGATCTAGCAGGGTGCTTGGTACATGGTCCTTACCTACAGATCACTGTGGCCTATGGGCACCGATACTGAACAAAATAGCACTGTGAACTACAGACAGCAAGCCTGGGAATCTCCCTCTGCTCCTGTCCTCCCCTCTGTCTCACACTTGACTCCCTAGACTGTGGCTGGGCCTCATGCTGTCTAGGATCACCACCTACATTATGGGACCTCAGCTGTTAGCAACTGCCAATGGCAGAATCTACCAAATGGTAGAATCTCTCAGTTGGGGAACTGGCAATTTAATGAACCACCTTGCTTCTGGCCACCTGCCTAAGTTGAGATGGCTGAGGTCACTGGGAAGAGGGAAGAGTGTACTGAGACCTGGGACAGAGGGTGATTCTGACTGAGGCAGCTGCCTCCTCACACCCCCAAATAGGCCCTTCCCCTCAGGCTGGATTCCCTTGGTCTGGAGAACACGTCCAACTGACTGCAGCTGACCCAAAGGTGTCCCACCAACAAAGCAAGTCCACCCCAAGCAAATGCGATAGGGCAGGGCTGGGTGGGCGGAGTGTGTGTGGGGGAGTATTTTCTCTTTTTAAATACTGCTTATATACTAGCTTCTAGACCCATAAAGCCTTATATACTTACTATTTAACATTTTATAGAAAAAGGTAAAAAGATTGCCGATTCTTGCTACAAATTATTGTTTTAATTTATGGCTTATCTTTCCAAAAGGATTGCAAATTCCTTGGGACAGCAAAAAGAGATAATTGTCCACCATGCTCAATAATTATTAAATGATTAGTTGTTTGCTTTCACCAATCCATACTCTTTAGCATTGAAATCTTCTATTTTTCCCTATTTAGTCCAATTTTAGGCTTATAACTTTAAAAGCTACATATATTTCAAAATAATAGATAACCATGTAGTATTACTACTTATCTGAGGTGCTTACAGAAAGCTTTGAAATGTTAATTAAAAAAAAATAACTTTTCTATTAGACAACAATGACAAAAAGAAACATACAGGAGAGGTCCCAGGTCACAAAAAAAATTTTTTTAAAGAAAATAGAATTCTAAAATGGGTCTTACTTAACTACAGGGTATTAAATATTTCATGAGTTTTGTAAAGGAACAATCTCCTCTTTTCTAGAGATTTCAAGATATTTGTTTCAGTAAATTGGACATTGATCTCTTGCCTTCTTCATCTGCTCTGTGACTCCTACAAGGCCTATGACTCAAGTATATCACATGTTGCGTGTAGTACTTAGACAGCTACACTATAAACGTATTTTTCCATTGATATCTGAGGGGTGATCTAAGGATTTTTGTCAGCCACTGCTCATGTTTTAGTGATTTTTCTGGTCACTAAGCAGGCCCCCACATTTATTTTAAACAAATGACTCATGCTATAGTCTGAATTCTACCAATCAAGTCATTCTGTATTCATGAGCTGTAAGGTCACTCATGCTCAGGGTAAATACTGTATATTTTTGGCATGTGCTTATTTTGCTTGGGAATTTTGGAACTGGATGAGAAATAGTCTCAGCTGAAAGGTATGTTTGAACAAAAAAAGCATAGCCATGGAAAATGGCATAGCGCTGAGGATGATATATGATGAGTTTTTAAAATTAAACTTCCCTGTCAGATAGATTTCAGGGTTATCTGTTGCTTATAATGTCTTAAATATCTGTAGGAAGGAGCTCCAAGGAGATATGCATGGTCAGGTGAAAGGCACATTTTTAAGTAAATGTTAATCTTGACTATTCAGTTGCATCCAAGGTGCTTGGTAGGGAATAATTCTTATTGTCTAAACTATTACAGTTTTCACACAATTTTACAGATTTTTAGGATAATTTGTTTAGCTGTTTGGAGCATGATACCAGGGAAGCTGAGCCAGAGAGAGGGAGAGGGAGAAAGAAAGATCGATTTCACTTTTAAATATATATATATATATATGAAAGGTAGCTTTGTGTGGGTAAAAATTCTGTGTCCCAAAAGAGTATACTTTAGCCTCCTTCCAGTCTATATGGAAAAGGCTTGTTGGCAAAGCAAGAAGTGTAGATGGTTCAGAGCTTTCCATCCTTGCTGCCATCTTCAAGTGCAAAGGACTGAGCCTTATAGCAAAACTCTAATCTTACCCACCATGAAAAGCTTCTTCTAGTTTATATAAAAGAAACTCCTGAATGTTTCTGTTCGTTTAGAAACAAAAAGAATCCATATGAACTTAGGACGTATTTTTCAACCCTCTATACCCACAGGAGACTGCCCTATGAGCTCATAGTCCTTTAGGAAAAGAGAGAATAGATGAAAAGCAAACCAACAAAGGTGCTGTGAAATGATACAGATGGACATTTAGTAGGAGAGCTAGAAGCAAATTTCCTAATACACCATTATCATACATAGCATTTCATGCAGACCTCACCTTTTCTTTTTGTGTATGTGGGTGGAGGGAAATTAAGCAAAATTGAAAGAACAAACTTTCTCTTTTCTGCTTTTAAGAATGTATTTGGAAAAGTAAAACAAACAAAAAAATTCTTTTTTTAAAGTGGGATTAAATTTGGGTATGCCAACCTGGAGTGGACAAGAAGTGAGATTATGGATATTGGCATGGCTATCCTTGAGCTGTGGATTTAAGGAGTGGCTGGTATCATCTTTCAGCAGCTTTGAAAAGAAGAACCAGATCTCTTGAGGGGGAAAAAGGAGTATATCAAACTTAAAATACATTCCACTGTTATTTGAATTCATTTTATCTATTGAGCTGCAAACAAACAGATAAGTAAGCTAGAAATGTGAAAGCAAACTGAGGTTACTTCAAAGGAGGATCCAGCAGGAGAGCACAAAGAAGGGAAATCAACATTTGTTGAGGACCTACCATATGCTGGAAACAGTGTTAGCCACTTTATTTTATACTTAAATGACATTTAATAGTCCAATAATTTGACAAGGTATGTTTTATAATTTCTGTTTGAGAAGAGGAAAATCAGAGGTTGTAAATGATCTGCACAAAGTCACATAGCTAGGCAACCCTGGAGCTCGAATTCAAATCCAGGTCTGTAGGGCTGCAAAGCTGATGGCCTTTGGTACATATCATGGCATCATGACAGAGGAGCATACAGGTAGACCCGACCCCAATAAATATATATGAGTTCCTTAATACTACAGAACCATACATGGCAATTTATTATCATTTTAGTAAGATAACCAATGGAGAATATTTGTTTGTTTTAATTTTCCCCATGTCTACTGGAAATAATATTCTTTCTACTCTAGAAACCTCAAAGAATTCTTGGCGGCTCTTTGGAGTCTAAGTAAGTCTTAGTTGAACACACTTATTTTGATCTTTCCAGGATTAATACAAATTACTCATCTTGAAAGATCAATAAGTATTGGCTTTCTTTGTGTTCCCCCGGTCTGTGTTTTATGATGAGCTTATTTGATGTGTTAGCACAGTACAATGAAAATGATGTGAAATGGCATCAGGGACTCATGACTGATGGCCAGGTAACTAGCCAATTACGGAAACAAATTTTTTTCTAGAAGTTAGGAAAAGAGATGTCACCTTATAGGCCAGAAGAAAACATCATGTTTTCTTGAAAGGAAGTCACCCTAACAAAGCATTATTGAGCCATAGATGTCACTTCAAAGCCTCATATATAGATCTAATAAAATGTTCCTTGTCCTTTTAGTTTCAGGAAAAAGGACCTAAATAACACCCCCCCCAAATTACAGTGCTGATACAGTTATTCACATAAACTCTCCTATTCTAAAGTTTTACTGGGAATGTCAACAAATATGACTCCTAGTGTGTTCTGGAAAAAAACATCACTTCTTCATGGACAAAGAGCACCTTTTCAATCACTTAGTTTGCAAAGGGTATGTTTCTGCTGAAGAAAAATATTATTTTCTTCTTTTTCCAGGCTACACCCACAGCATGGTTCACTTATTAAAACTGTCAATATATACCTATACTCAGATTTAAAGGCAGTATGGTCTTTATAGTATACATAACATTTCAAAGGATATAATGTAAATTTTTTCCATAATCAATTAATATCTATTAATATCCAATATCTATTTAGATCTATTGACATCTCTAGCACTTTCTCATTCAACCTATCACAAGGCAAAAATAACAAGCTTATTTCATTTTCTATCCTTAACTAGTTTCATTTCTGTCACTTATTCCTGCTTTCATTCATCAAAAACATGATTACCAGGCACCAGATATGTGCAAATCACTGTTCCAATCCCTGGGAGCCCAAACAAGATGAAGCCCTGCATGCCAGGGTCTCACACTTGAGTTAGGGAGACAGACACGCAAACAATTACAAAGGTAATGTGGAGGCACACACAGACCAACGACAGGCACCACAACTAGTTTTTCCATGGGAGGTAACATACTGAATTTTGTTGAAATTAATGCTTAAATTTTTATCTGGCAGTGAATTCCTATACATAGGGGTTTCTAAGACCAGTTTTTTCCCAATTATTTACCATGAGGTGAAGGACTCATCTTTTTGTTTATCTGTTTTGTTTATCCAGATCCACTATGTGCTGCCACTTTGGTAAAATACAATAAAAATGTCACAGAAATAATTTAAGTGCTTATCTCATCAGTGTCTGTTAACTAACAGTTTTCTGACCAGCACTAGCCCACAGATCCAAATTTGAGTACCACTGACTTAGTTTACCAGACTCAGGAATGTAAATCACAGTACTTGGCCTTATTTCAGTGGTATACAGATGACAAACTGAAGAATTTCAAGGGCTGTAACCTGCACCCCCAGAAATGATATTGTCTAAGAATTCTATAACTCCTGCTATGAGACAGGTACCCTACACAAGTTCTCAGATAGGAGTGCTCCAGTCTCCATTTCACAAAGACATTGAGATCACGCAGCTAGAAGTGTCAGAAGTGAGATATAAACCCAGAGTCTAGTTCTCATTATGAGCTATACCAGAGGGTGAGGACATGGCCCCCGCCATTTTGAGGCAGGTTTCTTTTCTTCAAATGAGAAGTCTAATATTCCCTGATTTCTACAGAATATATTCGTTCTAACGAAAATGTGACTAGTGTGCTTGTTAATGAAAAGGATGACATTACAATAGTGAGCAGTTTTCTAAAATGAAGGATTTACTCTTAAATTCTATTGATGAACTAAAGTCATTAAAATCAGATGCAGTCAGTTTCCTACTCCATGTATGTTTGTGTGCTGTGGGAGTGTAACACCCATCTGGACACTGGAGAAGAGGCACATTTCTTGCCTTCTGTGTGTCAATTTGGCTAGGCTATAGTACCCAGTGATTTAATTAAACACTGATCTAGGTGTTGGTGTGGAAGTATTTTGTAGATGTATTATCGTTAACGTCTACAATCAATTGACTTTAAGTAAAGGAGATTACTTTCAATAACATGGGTGGGACTCTTCCAATCGGTTGAAAGGCCTTGAGAGCAAAACTGAAGCTTCCCTGAAGAAGAAATTGTTCTTCAAGACTGCAACATTAGCTCCTGCCCAAGAGTTTCCAGCCTACCAGCCTGCCCTGCAGATTTTAGACTTGGCAGCTATCACAATTACATAAGCCAATTCCTCAAAATAAGTGTTTATATAAGTATGTATATATATTAGTGCCTTTGTTTTTCTGGAGAACCCTAGCTGATACACACTCCTGCCTGGTTATAAAATAAAATATTTAATTTTTTCTAAACACTCTTAAGGAATATATTAGAAAGTCTTCTATGTATATTTGTGAGAAAATTCAGCTTGAAAAGTTCTATGTTATGTATATATATTTTAAATTTTTTATTTTATTTATTTGTTTTTTTACTTTAAAAATTTTTAATAATGAAACCCTCTTGCAAAGTCTGGAACAAAAAAGAGAATATATCACAGGCCTGACACTCAGTTCTTCATTGCAATCTGTGCTGACAGTTTTGAAATATTCAATCTGTTCATTAATATTTTCATTTAGAAAGTAAAGAGAACCAATATGTCTGTATCACTAAAGTATAAGGTAGGATTGCCTTCTCTTAATTTGGTACCTCAATTTTTTCCTCTGTGTAATAGGAATAAAACTTGCCAACTTTCTGCCTTAGATGAATACATATTTTAAAATATTCAACGTATTTAGAGTAAAGCCATACCTAGACAGAAACAGCACTATTTCGGTTCAAATATTTACTAATTCTTTTTAAAAGTCTGGTACACACACACACACACAAAAGGCAAATACAGTCAATTATTTTAGCATTGCTGTAATTAATAATTTGTTAAGAAATTAAAGCCACAAGCCTCCATTATTTATAAAATAAATTTTATTACACTTTAGGTTTTATATTTTAAAGGAAACTTCATGAGATATCAATTATAAAACGTCTAACACTTTTTTATTTAATTTTAAAAAGCCAGCCACTGGCCAGGCACCAGTCTTGGTGGGTACACTTTCGACATTATTATGTTCCCTCTGGAAAGATTTATTATCAGACACTTTCCAAAGAAGGGATAGAAGGGTATTTATGGATTATTGAAAGTACTTTTGTCAAGGGAATATTTAACTTTTAGTAAAATACAGATTCATTCCAACAGTTAAAAAGAAGCCACTTTATTACTCTAATGCAATGTATTCGCTCTTTCAAAACTCTTGCACTGATTTTCCAGGCTCCATCCCCTTCTAAATTTCTTTTGGATTGTTGCATTGGAGGCAGTGGAGCTGGATGATTAATCATATCCAGAGGAAGCTCCAGAGCGTACCTGGCTGTACCAGACATCTGGTGTGTTAACTATCAGCAGATCAGCCGCGCAGCAGCTGATGACAGCAGACAGGACTCCAAAACAATAGCATCCGTCTGAGTTGGTTATTTATAATGCAAGACTGGAGGCACACAAGATGCCTTGAAAAGGTTCAGTTTGGGGCTGATATAAGTAGCTCCTCCCAAAGACCTAACAGTGGAATGTGCACTACTTTCCTGACTGAGGGGCAGAGGCACACTAGGAAATAAACCTCTAATGGAAAGCATTCAGAACTGGCTTCAAGAAAAATTCAGACACCCATTGATTAATAGTACTAGATTTTTTAAAAACCATTTATTTGTTAGAGAGGATTATGTATATATGGACAACTACAAAATGTTGTGTTTTGACATCTTTTAAAGAGAGTTTCCTTCTTCTATTCTCACAAATCCACTGCCGTATCTCCCAGGGCCATTCCTCTTATGAGTTTATTTCGGAAAGTGCCAGTTGTAGAGTGGAAGAGAACTGAAAGTCCAGACTTCCACCTATCTTTTCACTACCGTCGACTCCAGACTTCTTCAGATAGTAGCAGATAAACTTCAAAACAGTAATTTCCCCCAGCAAATAGGAAATGGAAGTCTAGAGAGCTAATAGGACTTTTTCATCTCAACCCAACTCTGTGATCTAATTTCAGATAGCAGGAAATATGCCAACTTTAGTGGCTAATTAGAGGTATTCACTGGAAATTATTTGTAGCCAACCTTCAATCTCTTATAGCAAAGGGCATTGACAATGTGGGCAGCATGCATGTTGGAAATTTTCTCAGGAAAGGGTACAAGAAAAAGTGGCTGCACTTAGATTATGCAATTTGCTTGGCTGAAAAACTTCTCAGACTACACGGATGCTAATTTTGGCTAAATTTAGCCACAGTTCACGTTTTCCACTTGGATGCTGGAAGCCTTCTTTTGTCGGGGAGGGAGCTTTAGTAAGGAGTGTCTTTCACTCACATATCTCAAAACTGAAGTTTAATTCTGGAGCAGACTAGCACTTGCATTGTGAATTGAAACTTTATTAGATTTATTAAATTCAGGTTGCTTTAGGATTAAACACAGAACCTCTCCTTTTGTTGACATAATTGCACTCATTTGGGGTTTAATGCTCTTTTATCAAAGGAGAACCCACCCTAATGTAAACTCCATGAAGTCAGGAAGTTTCGTCTATTTGGTTCACTGCTGTATCCCCAGAGCTCACAGCAGGGTCTGGCACATAAGTAGGCACTCACTTTGTATTCATTAAGTGAATGGTTGAATGAATGCATGAGACATAGTCTCAAGTGAAGGAGAGGATGCCATCGTACTGAGATCAGCTGGCAAGCCTAAATCCTTGGTTTCAAAGAAGCTCACCCCACCAGTGCCAGGAACATTAGGATCTCAACCACACCCTGTGTTCCATCCCTTCCTCCTACTTGCTCTTACTCCCACTGTTTTAATAAAAAGGTTTTGTTTGAACTTTTTGCAAGTGAGGAAGCTTGGCAGAGCTAATGAATGACCTTTCATACCATATTGACTCTAGGGCAAGAAAACTTACTTTTTCCCACAATATCACTGCCCTAAGGTAAGATTTTTTTAAATAAAGAGCAGCCTTAAATAATGCAGGAAGTCAGTTGCATCCAAAAGGGACCCTTAAAAAAACAACAACAATAACAAAAACAAGAGCAACAGATACAGTCAGCAAATTTTGTCTTTGGTACTCCACGCTTCAACTTGTTTTCTTTTTTTCTACTTCCCTATGTTCCTTGCACAAAGGTACCCATTTCCTTCATTTCACCCTCCTCCCCCAGGAAAAGATTTCATAACTCATTCACTTGAAATTATAAATAAGACCTTATCTATTACTATTCAGAGCTACTATAATCTTAAATCAAAGGAATCTACTTCTAACTGGGTAAGAGTATTTTGTAGATAAGAGGCCAACTCAGAAGTTCTAAAATCCAGTTATTCATTCCTATAATATTAAAGAATATTAGTCAGCTACAAAGAGCTCATGGTCTAGTAGTAGAAGCAAATGTGTAAAACCAATTATAAATTTCTATGACTACCACTAATAATGTGGGATGTACAATGGGACTATTTAAAAGGGAGTGATCAATTTGTCTGGTTCTCTGTAAAAATCATTATTTTCCATTGAATCAGAATCAGTCTTTTTCATTGTTAGGTAGCACTAATAATTTTAAAAGTTTATCCTCTTGTTGAGCTGCAGGCTGATTTTCCATGTGTTTTACATATTTGTCAAGTACTGACCCCTGGAGTAGAAAAAAGTCACAATTCTTCAGATGTTTTAGGTGAGTAGAGAGGTTTTTTTTTTAAGAATTGCATATTTTCTGAACATTTAAACAGGCCATCCCCTTGTCTATTTTTAACTACTGCCTGTCCTATTAGAAGCCATGGACCACCCAGCATCTGATCTAATATAGCAAGTATCTATCTAAGATGGTAGCAGCTGGAAGGAGGCAATGGATTTGCCTCTAATAATTAATGGACTATCATTCTCTTGGTAGGACCTCTGCCCCACTTCATTATTAGATGGGAGGTAGAATATCAGATTAGGAGCTGGAGATGCATAATTTCAAGCACAGAGTTCCTTTTAGGATAAAGACCCAGGTTGCTGTCTGTGGCATTTGACTCTCTGCTTGTAGCCCACAGCAATCTATCTCTGCAACTGGCTGAGATCTCTGAAAGGAAGGCAGAGCACCAAGCAGGCTCCTGAATTGTTCTTAAAATTCTAGTGGAAAGTTCACCATCAATGCCAAACATAACAGGACTTTAATGACCCTGAAGTTCACCTGAGAAATTCAGATAAGAAATAAATGAGTAGTAGAGATTTAAAACAATGATAATACAGAAGGTTAATGAGAAGATGCACGCCTGCATGCTCCTGGTGGATACGGCCTTCTGGGAGGTGATTTGGCAAAATATCAAAAGTCTGAAAACGTGCACACGCTTTGACCCAGTAATATTTGGAGTATAATTGGGAATGTATGCAAAAATTTCCCTTATAAATATACTTATAGCAGCATAAGTTATGAAAGGGGAATATTTGGGCAATTAAATATTTGACCATAGAAGATTGTTTAAATTAATTTGTTTATCTTAATGAGGGGATGAATACCAGGAGTCATTGAAAATCATGCTGTAGAATACTTAATGACACGGGAAAATACTCATTATTAAATATTAAGGGGAAAAAAGCAGGTTGTAAAAAATTATGTGCTGGGATGTGATTTAAATTATGTAAAGCATATATATGTATATGGAAAAAATCCAACATATTGATGCCTATACATCAATATGTAATATTTGATTCCTTAAGTATAGGGATTAGAGCATAATTTTTTTACTTTGCTGTGCTTTTCTAGAGATTCCATATTTTCTATTAGGATGGCCCATAAGAAGTTGCCTCTATTTAACTGTGTCTCATCTGCAAATGGCCATTTTGTAAGGTTCGAGCTTATGTAATTAATATGATTTTTTCCTAATAAAAATTATGTTGGCTTGTTTGTTAAAGAAATGAATTTCTCAACACAAAGGCTGAGACACTAATCTCCCAACACTTGTATTGGCTGCAATAGCTAGAAGCCAGGATTGTGCTTTTGTTCTCCAGCTCCTTCTCTATTTAGTGTGGATACAGAAAAATGATCATTTTCTAAGTACGTTGTAAACTAAAAAAGTTTGGTAAACACTGGTAGATCAAGGAGACAATTCCATAGTTTTTTTTTTTTTCTTTCTTGCAAGGGGTTAGGGGTGGTTTGGAAAACAGCAGACTTTTTAGTATTATTTCTGGAAAGTGGCTCAAATTTAGAAATTCCCTTTCTCAAGGAATCTGTGACACCAAAAAGATCGGTTTACCCTGTTCTCAAAAGAATTTTCCAGCTCCTATCATTAAAAGGGAGAGCTGGGCTCATAAAATGAGATTGAAATATAAAATTTTTTCTCTACACATCCACCCACCCATCTAACCTCAGTTTCATTTGCAAAGTCTCTCACCTCACTAGCAATCACTGAAATCCTAACTACAGAGTATTTCAGCCAAGCTGTGGGATTGTGGCATTTAGATTTGCAAGACTCAAGGATTTGTGTCATAAGGTAATCATAACACTGCTAACGCACTGAATTGGATCAAATGACTTTTTAAGACTTCAAGGAGGTAACATACCAAATGTCATGGCTCAAAAAGGACATAGCTTACTAGGCTAATTTACTTTCCCTTCACTGGATGACTAGTGCAGCTGGTAGGTTTTGAACAATCAGCTAAACTTAGAATTGTGGTCAACAGACAGACATACTGTGCTTAAAGCCTTGGCTGTGAGTCCAGATTCACATTGGAATAAATTGTCTAAACTTCAACTACACAGAGAGTTGGGCAACTGTCCACAGATATTTAGAACAGAGTTGGAAGAATCCTTGAGGTTTTCTAATCTGTCTACCCAATGAAAAAAATCTATACTAAAGCATACTTGATGGATGGTATCCGTCAGTCTCTGCTTGGGCGGACAGCAAGTCTACTACTCCGTGGGTTAGCATTTTCCATTGTTGGAATTAGAAAAGGATTCCATATTAGGGAGCTGGTATTGGCCTTGCTCTTGGTTTTGATATGGTCCTAATACTGCCATCTAAAGTAGAAAAAGTTTACTTCTCTTTTTACATTATAGACTTTCAAATATTTGATGGCAATAACACCATGGTTAAATTTTAACTAACAGAAATGAAAAGTCTTGAGAAACAGAGTAAATGCTGGCACAAACATGTCTACATTAAGTGTAAACAGAGGCTATATTTGCTTTTTTGAAAAACAGACTTTAATTTTTAGAGCAGTTTTAGATTTATGGAATAACTGAGTAGATAGTACAGAGTATTCCCATATACCCCCATGTATTACACACCCAGATTCCCCTTCCCCTATTATTAACATCTTACATTAGTATTAATGAACAATACTGATACATTATTATTAACTAAAGTCTATACTTTATTTAGATTTCCTCAGTTTTTACCTAAATATTATTTTCTCTTCTAGAATCTCATCCAGGATACCACATTACATTTAACTGCCAGGTCCCCTTAGTTTCCTCTTGACCGGAGAGTTTTTTAATTTCCTTGATTTTGATGTCCTTGACAGTTTTGAGGGGCACTGGTCAGATATTTTACAGAATGCCTCTCTACTGGGACTTGTCTGATGTTTATCTCATGGTTAGATTGGGGTTATAGGTTTTTGGGAGAAACGTAACAGAAGTACCATTTTCATCACATCAAAACAAAGGTACATACTATCAATTTGATATCAACTGATGTTGTTAACCTTGATCATCTAGCCAAGGTAGTATTCGTCAGGTTTCTCTACTTTTGTAAAGCTATTTATTTCCCCCTCTTTCCATACTGTACTCTTTGGAAGGAAGTCACTGTGTGCAGTCTGTACTTAAAAAGTGGATAGGTATGATTCTCCTCCTTTAGGGTGGACTATCTATGTAATTTGTTTGGAATTCTTTTGAATAAGAGATTTGTCTCTTCTCCACCATTTATTCATTTATTCCATGATATATTTATATCAGTATGGATCATGAATAATTATTTTATATTTTGGGTTATAATTCAATACTACTTTATTAATTTTGTAACCCAAATTGTTCTGGTTTTGGCCATTGTAAACACTTTCAGTTGGCTCTTATGTCTCTGTTAGGTACCCTCATCAGTGTAGAATGGTTTATGGGTTGTTGTTTGTTTGTTTTTTTGAGTACCTCCTTACATTTTTGGACTATAAAATGCTCCAGATTATATTTAATCTCCCAGTCCTAAAATCAGACATTTCAGACTCCAAGGAGTCTGCTTTCTGTTTCTAAGTCAGAGAATGGAATTAGAAACCAAGATCTGGGTGCTAAATGTGATTGTTTCTACTGGGATGTTGTTTATTTTAGCCCCTCTCAGATGACAGAGCAGGGAAATATATGTGTGAATACTGCCCTATGTATATACACATATCTATAAATATTTTATATGTAACCATATGTGTCTATATTAAGCTAAACATGAGTTCATAATGATTTCTCCAACTCTAATCCACCACCGCATGAATCATTCCAGCCTTCTGCCCTTGCCCATCTGTAAACTGCCACTTCAACAGTGAGAAATATGGCTACCATCATCCACCATCCACTTAAATAAATATTCAGTTCCAGTATACATGTAAAGAAGGATCATAATTATTAACCTTTATCCCTATGGAAAACAAATTTATCAACTACAGTATAGTGCTTATGTGCAGTTATGCATTTAGATTTGCAGATATAATTGCTTTGAATAAACAGGGTTTTAAAAACTTAGTTGATATTTTTCAATTGCTCTTATCTGACATTTGGTAGTGACAGATTGCTGTGGTTATAGTACATTGCTTCCTTGCTAAAATTTAAACTTTGCAGAAGTTCTCCTGCCAATTTATTTATTTATGAACACAACATTGTTCTTTGTAGGAAAGGGGGTATGGCACGAATAAATACATTTTAACCAAGTTAAAGGTAGTTTATTAAGCAAATTTACCATGTTAGTGGGGTCATCCCCAGATGTCTACCCACCATGCCATGTAGCTGTCAGCAACAAAAAGGAGGCAGAAAGATGGAGAAGAAAGTCAAGAAATAAGAATTCCACCAAGTAAAGGGTATCAGAATCCTTCAAGGAGATTCTCCAAGAAAGTTTTCTCATTTTATCAGACACTGTTCTCCAGATAGGAGAGTACAGCATCCTTCTTTCTAGCCAGTGGAGTCAGTTGTTCAAGCAAACAGAGGGCATCTACAGTTTAGAGGCACTTTTTGGTAAGACTTCCTAAAAGTAAATGACAAGCAAGCTGATGTTTATCAGATTGGACGGATGTGCATGCCAGAGGCTGCTGTTGAATGCCCTCCACGGCCATGCTGTCTGTGCCTCCATATTCTCCCAAACAGCAATATGTTAAGACAGAAGAAAGACAAATTGTGGTGCAATAAATGCCTGACTATTGGTCTGGAGACTTGGGCCCTCATTCTGTTTCTACCAATTAATATCTGTATGCCTTTGGACAAGTCACTGAATCAGGTACCTCATCTGTAAAATAGATGGATCATTAAACAAGGCTCAAGGTCAGTCAAGCTTTTAATGGTTTTCAGTAAGTGAAGTCTGTCTCTAGTAATGTTAGCTGTGCCATTTTTCTTCATTAAAGGAAGAAAGGAATTTATTCTCTTCAAGGAACAACCTCTCATCCAATTCTGTCTAATGAAATTCAGTTCGATACAACAAATACTGAGATTTTATTAAGTGCCAGACACTGTGGTAAGATAAACTCCTTTTGAACATAAGCAAGGCCCCTGCTTTCACAGAGCTTATAGACTAATAGAAGAAACAAATAATTAAACATGCACTTTACAATGAAGTGTGATAAGGTAAAGAGGGATGATCAAAAATACTTAAGAAAGAGCCTCAAACGTTTAAAAACCTATTCCCTAGAAAATTGAAACACACTCACTCTAATGAGAAAATGTCTACTAATAATTTAAAGATTGTCCCAATAGCAGGAAAGAATCCATAGTTTACAGATCAAAGCTCTAATTTATTGGAAAGAGTCAACTAAATTTTAGGCATTGGCTAGCCTGTGTGTGGACCACAACATACCTAGGCTCTTGACATCACTGCAGTATACATGGTCACTTACCAAGTCTGCTTACTTGGCATGTAGCCGGATCTATCATGACTCTCCATGTGGTTGGAGGAAGTCATCAAGAGGACATGATCTCCAGTTGATCTGAGAGCTGAATCCAGGCAATCAAAGGCTCCTCACTCCTCTCATGATTTTGGAATCATGTTCCCACAGCTGGAGTCATTTTCAAGAACACAGCCTTGAGAGGGCAAGGTGGTGTTGAGACCATCTGTACTGAATACATGACTGAACCCAGTTAAGGCCTTTATATAGACTTTTAGGATTCTGATGGGTGGGTGCAGGGATCTACTTATCTTGTGGCCACACAGTACCAGCCTCAAATGTAAGTTCCCTTTCTTATCAAACCTGCCACCTACCCATCTGGAGTGGCCTGCCTCTTTCTTTGGTCTCTCCTTGCCTTCCTTGTATGGGGACCAGTTCCAGATTTCATGCGGGGAAGCTCCAGAAATTGGCAAGCCAGCGAGGAGACTGAAGAAATGGGTCTTGGGAAAGAGCCATCCAAGAGGAAATCCCGGGTTGGCCATCGACTTCTGTGTGGGAGAGGTGACCTGTATGTTAGGTGCTTGGGGACCACCACGTGAATATGGGGGATGCCCTAAAAAGCTGGCTGGTTTAATACACTTGTGTAAGGAACTGTGCAGAGCACACTGTGGCAAAGAAGAAAAACAAACAGCCACCATGGTAGACTAGCCTCCGATGCCCAACTAGAGGCTGAGCTCAGGTGAGAAAGTTGCAAGAAGAGCTGAGGTTACAGAAGGACATGCAGTGTCTACTGTTCTGCTGGCTTGGGGCTGGCAGACAAGGTGGGAGAGCAGGATAAGAAGTTGAAGAACTTAGGGCGCCATTCTACAAAGCTAGGAGGGTGCAAATGGCCACGGACTAAAGTCCTAGTGCTTGTGACAAAGCCTAATTGGGACGCTAAGAGGAGGAATCCCTGGGAAAGTGAGGAGAGCCAGAGGAGGAGGTTATGGTGATTGACAGAAATGGATGAAACACCTGCTGCCATCCAACTCCTAATACACAGAAAAGGTAAAGCACAGTAACCACAACCCCAGGCAGCGGAGCAGGCCCCCATTCAGGAAATGTTCATGATGAGAGAATATAATCCCACTGAGCTTATTGGTATAGCTGCCAAGTTCCAGGGAAAGGCCAGGCAAAGTATCCAGGCCTGGTTAGTGCAGCTACGGGATATGGGGTGTGATGGCATTTCTCTGACTGGGCAGGAAGCAGAGAAAATGAACAACATCACCAAATACCCTGCCCTCTGGCAGTGCCTGTATGGTGTTTGGGGGGTTCAAGGAATTCAGTCCTTTGTAGATTGGACTACTCTAACTGCAGGGAGGCTTGGTGCAATGAGGGGATCTCCCTGGGCATGTGGGACCCTGGAAATCCACAGAGGAGGTGCAACAGATTGTTAGGGAGTTGGGAATGAGACAAGCCTCTGCCTTTGAAGGCTCTGATCCAGTCACATTCACTTCAGGAATGAAAGCAAAGATACTCTAGTCTGCCCCCAGCAGCTGGTGTGGGGACACTGATATCTGTGCTGAGCCCAGTTGTGGGACAAGACATTTATGATGTGGGACAATCCACTGCTGATCTGGGGGAAACCACAAACTGACAAATCCTGGGAACAGGTATGAGTTGTGGGAAAGGCCCAAGACAGAGATGGGAGTGGAAAATCCAAAATGCTTTCCAAATAGTCTGTACTGGATCTGGTAAAACTAACCCAGAAACAAATGTGGTTTGACCTCATTGCTGCGGGGACCCTACCTGAAAAGATAGACTAGCAACCTAGCACTGTTGGTCAGCCTGTGGAAAGCCTTAAAACCTGAACAGCAGTTCAGACCTGCCCCACCTGTCCCTACCATTTCTGATGCCCCACCTGCTCTAACAGAAGCGTCAGGGATACAGTCCTACTCGGGGTGGGTGCCTGCACAGCCCAGGCATAGGATGCAGGCCAAGACAGTCTCCAGGTGAGGGTTGTCGGAGGTGACAGGAGGCTTCATGCTGAGACCACTATTCACTGGTCCCCCAGAACTAAGCAAAAGGCAACAGCTCTGTTGATACTGGAGCTGAATGTACTCTAATACCTGGTCACCCTCAGAAGTTTTCTGGTCCCCTCAGCACCATCAGTAATTACGAACAACAAATGGTTATAGTCAGAAAGGTCCCTTTGACACTGCAGATTGGGTGTTCTCCCCCATGAGAATATGACGTTTTTATCTGTTCAATACCAGAGAACATAATGGGCATTGATATCCTACAAGGTCAAACTCTGCAAAGCTCTGTCAGTGAATTCTGCCTCCGGTGAGTAATCAAACCAGCACTGAGGGGAAACACCAACTGGGAACCAGTAAGTGTACCACCCCCATGAAGAGTGGTAACTGTCGAACAATATAAATTGCCTGGGGGCCATAAGGAAATAGGAGAAACTATGCAAGAACCGCACTGAGTGGGCATTGCACATCCTGCCCATAGTGCCTTCAACAAGCTCAGTGTAGCTGGTAAAAAAGCCAGATGGCTCATGGTGGATGACTATGAATTACAGAGAACTGAACAAGGTAGTGGCCCCATCCATGTGGCTGTGCCCAACGTTGCCACCATCTTAGATGCCTTGGCCCTGGTCCTAGGAGTGTATCCTACTGTACTGGACTTAGCAAATGCTTTTTTCAGTATATCCCTTGTCACAGAGTCACAAGATCAATTTGCCTTCACATGGGAGGGACAGCAACAGACCTTTCAAGTGTTTCCCCAAGGCTACGTGCCCAGCCCCACCATATGTTATATGGGATGGTAGCCTGAGATCTGTCCCTTTTCTCCTTCCCCAACTAGTAAAATGGGCTCATTGCATTGATGATATAATGTTAACATGTGAAGATTTGCCTAAGCTGCGGGACACTCTGCAGACTTTGCTGGAATACCTATGAGGGAGAGGACGGATGATAAACAACAGAAAATTCATGGCTCATGCACCAACATAAAGTTTTATGGTGTCATTTTGTCAAGTAAGATCCACATTGTCTCAGAAGCTGTGACTGATAAGGTACAAGCCTATCCAACCCCCAAGAACATGAGAGAGGTGCCAGCTTTTGTGGAGATTTGGGGGTTTTGGAGAACTTTTCTTCCTTACCTGTCACAGTGCCTCCGTCCCTTACACCACCTGGTTAAGAAAGGGCATGTGTGGGACTGGGGATCAGAGCACCAAGCCACCTTCCAGAAGGCAAAAATACTAGTGAAGCAGACTAAAGTTCTGGGCATCTCCCAAGCAGGGTACCATCTGGGTAGATGTGTCTGTGACTCTGGAAGGGATGGGCTGGGCATTGTGACAGAGACAACAGAAGGAGACAGCACCCCTAGGATTTTGGTCCCACCTCTGGAAGGGGGCAGATACCCCATATACCCCATAGAGCAACAGCTCCTAGCAGTGTACACAGAGCTCCTCCAGATACAGCCTCTCATGAAGGAACAGCGTATTATGGTAAGAACTTCCTTTCCTATGAAGGGCTGGGTTGAGCATACATTCCATCCACCCACCTCTGCCATGGCTCACACTCCCAGGTTAACTGAGTGGCCTACTTGCAGCAGAGGAGCACCCCGTCCACCAGCCACTGTCTCTAGAATTGCAGGTGCTGCTGGGCCCTGTGGAACATATAGATCCTTCAAATGCCCCTGCCCCTGTTCCTGCAGAGGCCCCTGTAGCCTGTAAAGATGGAATGGGGGAAATTCCCACTGACACCCACTACACACTTAGGTCTGTTTGAGGCAACCCATCCATATGGACTGCAGTTGCCATTCAGCCCAACACTGATACCATCTGGATGGAAAAAGGGAACAAACTGCAGCAGCCAGTGGGTTCAACTTAGAGGGGTTTGGCTAAAGATCACTTTAGACCCCTGGCTGTTAACTCTTTGCATTGACAACTGAGCTGTTCTAAAGGCATTAACCCTATGGCTTAGACAATGGGAAGCCAAGGGGTGACTGATCATGAATAAACCACTGCAGGGTCAGCATATGTGAGAAGACATTTGGGTTCCTCTGCAAAAGCCTGAGGCAGTCCTCACTGTCCTCCATGTCCCAGCTCATAGGAGGCTGACACCGCCTGGCAATCAGGAAGCTGATGCTGTAGCTCGGGTACAAGCCCTAGCAACTGTATTGCCAGGGATGATGGACTGCCCTTGAAATAGAGTGACTTGGTTGACACAATAACCACATTTCCTGTTGGCTCTAAACAATGCCCAAGGTGAATGTCAAAGGAGTCTGGGGCCATCCACTAGAGCTCCCAACAAGTGAGGGACTGGGAGATTGATTATATTGGCCCCCTCCCTCTGAGTAAGGGTTCTAAATATGCCTTTGTTTGCATGGTTACTGCATCTGGCCAACCCAAGCTTTCCCCTGCTGCCATGCAAACCAGGCTTCCACTGTTAGCGGATTAGAGAAGAGGAGTACCATGTACAAATACCCTCGTCAATTAGACTGTGATTGAGGATCACATTTCAAAGGTCAAGAATGGACAAAAGGACCTAATATTGAACGGAGGTTCCATCTCCCCTATAGCAGGGTTGGTAGAAAGAAAAAATGAAATATTAAAAGCAGCAGATTAAATTAGTAACAAGTAAAACCACCTTGGCTGGAAAGACTAAAGTACTGTCCCAGGCTTTAATACATTTGAATGATCAATCATTAGGGCTATTGCCCCATATGCCATACTGGCAACCCCTGCCTAGATACCCAACATCTTAAAGATATAGAAGTCTCAGGAGACAGCCATTGCCTCGACTCTCAGTGTGAATTAATGTTCTATGGCTACTGAGAACACCAAGCTCCACTGCACTTGGGAGAGGCATTATCTACTGAAATTTGCAATGGGATGTCCCACTGGGATTTGTGAGTTACTTTGAACCCCTGGGTGAGATATAACTACTCAAACTCCACTGGGATCCCACTGTTCTGCTGCAAGCCAGACCTGCTGAAAGGCACCATACCTGGAATGCAACATTGAAAGAGGGAGAAGGTGGGGGTCCTGATCTGGCATATCCCACTCCAGGCCATCTTCTCACGCCTCTCAATGCAGCCTCCCCTGGTCAAAGTGTGTGGTATACACAACCAGGTCAGATTCCTAAAGCTGCTGCCATATTAACATCTAAGGATCAGGCCACAAATGCAATTCTTGCAGAAAAAGAAGACTATCCCACACAAAGTTCCTACTCAATATTGGGTCTTTTTGACCTTAGACTCCTGCTACTCCTGAGGTATCTGGTCATGAGATGGACACTTGATGGAAATACCTTTCTACAGTGGGCCTACTTGTATGCCACACAAAGGAACCAATCCAGCTGATGGGGGCTGCTGCCCTCTCTCTAGCATATCAGGATTGCCATGGTGGGCATCACCATGGCAATCCCATCCAGGGAGGGGACTGGAAGGCCCTAAGCAGTATACTGAGGGAGAACAAGTTAGGACTAGTAATCTTAATTCACCTGATATTACCAATACTGACCCAGAAGCCTGGCCTGTGGCATAAACTATCCATAACACTGGGCATAAGTATTCTTTTTCTGTCAAACTACACAGGCAGCTCATCAAACTGCTGATGGGAAAGGTCCTAAAACACCACCAACAGAGCCATGGGTGGCTACACTGATTTGGGGTAGGTTCATGTAGCTCACCTGGGGTTATGGACATTTGAACCCAGGTACGTCTATACTGGTAACAGAAAAATCACTCTAAATGGAACCAACTCAATTGCTCCAGGGATATGGGGTGGATATCACCAGAACGGTGTAGTCATTCAGACACATTAAAAGATAGTGACTGGTTTGGCACTGACTAGTTATACTGCCCAGGAATTTAATGGGTAGCCCCAAATGGGACCCAGCGGTTGTGTGGCATGAATCTTTGACATGGCTTCCACCTGGATGGTTCGGCCACTGCACCCTGGGTTTTCCCTGGGCGCAGGGGAAAATCTACCCCACGGCAACAAGAGATATAACTACTCAAACTCCAGCTGATGGGTATGTGCCAGCCTCCTTCCCCTAAAGGCAAGATGGGCATGCTCTGTTTTCTACTGGTACAACCACTTGGCCACCACCTTTGTCCCTTCCACTGGCCTGGAGGACATTATACCACACATAGAAGCCCTTACTAAATTCACCCAGCAAACCTTAAATGATAGCTGGCAAAGCCTGTCTTTACTGAACACTAAAATGTCTCTAATGAGAAAAGCTGTCCTCCAAGATACGATGGCCTTGGACATTATTACTGCCTCACAAGGAGGCACCTGTGCCATTATCCAAACAGAGTGCTATGTGTTCATACCTGATGAGTCTGCTAATGTAACATTTTTATTAAATCACATGAAGACACAAGTGAATGTCCTGAGTGATCCCACTCCCAGCACAGGGGACTTAATAAATCAGTGGTTCATGGTTAGGATCATGGGGGTCTTGCTGGAAAAAATCGTTACTTATTTTGGGAATCATTATTTTGATCTGTGTTTTCTTTGGCATGTGCCTCTGTTGCTTCTGTGGTATCTGCCTCCAGGGCCGCCCGATAACCACCTAATGAACCATCTCCAAGCTAGTGGAAGGTGGCTGACTGCTCAGGGCACGTGATAGAAGAGGGGGGCTTATGCAATTGTAAGAACCAGCACAAAGGTTGGAGGGTTGGAGGAGGTCATGGAGAAAATGTGACTGATGACTGACCTGTGAGCTGGATCCGGAGAATCAGAGGCTCCTCCCCCCGTCCCCTGTACTTGGAATGTAGCTGCTGCCCACCCTTCACATAGCTGGAGCGATTTTCAAGGACACAGCCTTGAGAAGGCAAGGTGTAGTTGAGACCATCTGGACTGAATATGTGACTGAACTCAGGTAAGGCTTCAGTATAAACTTAAGATTCTGGTGGGTGGGTACAGAGATATATCAATACTTATCTTGTGGCCGCCCAAGACCAGCCCTGAATGTAAGTTCTGTTGCTTATTAAACCTGCCACCTACCCATCTGGAGTGGCCTGCTTCTCTTATCGTTGGTCTCTCCTTGCCCTCCGTGTATGTGGGCCAGTTTCAGATTTCACCCCAGGAAGCTCCCAAGTTTGAGAACCAACACATTTTGTCTTTAAGTTGTCCTTTTAGCCTCAGAAATGTAAATATTCAGTATTAGTAGAACAAGAACGCCCTTCAATCAGTTCGTGACTTTGCCCACAAGCCCTGCAAGAAGGATAGCCTGTTGTAAATGATAACACATTCTTAATTTACTGTAATCTCTGCTTCGATCAGATCTGCTGCTGCAGCCTGGTGCCCAAGCTGATAGCTCTCTTATCTGCACTAACTCAGAAAATAAAAGGTGATAAAGCTGAATTGCTGCCAGTCTTCTTCCAGTCAAGCCCTTCCACTTAAAAGGTCTAGAAGAGCCAGTTGCCTGTCCAGAGCATATCCAAACACACCTACGGAGTCGTAAGGATTTAAGGACAGGGTGTTACAGTGGGGGGGGGGGGGGGGATTTTGACTTTGAGAAAGCTCACAAGCCATTAAATGTTAAACTCCCTTAGCCATTTCAAAGCCAACAGCAACTGCGGCATTTGTGTCAGACAATAGAAAATTGATAAACACTATGTTTCCTGCTGAACAGTATTTACCACTCTAACTTGTTAAATTTCTTTAGAGATGATGCCTTCTTTTTATATGTCACTAAACAGATTCTGAATTCACTTCGTTATTTATAAATCAAGAAAAGAGCTGAGTTTCTTCCTGTGTGGACTAAATAATAACGCTAATCTGCATGTTCTTCTCAAGCACAGGATTTACCTGTACTTTCTAAAACACTCCTCTTATGTTTATTCAGTAAGTACCACTGGCCACTCTTTTGCCTTCCTCACTAAGCGCTTGTGGTTTGGGTACATGTTCTGCTTCTCGAAACATAGTTGGGCCACATTCAAATGTCGATACAGGGGCTGTTGCCTGCAATTAAGTCCTGGTATTAGCAGTTCCAGGCTGAAATTGTAAATGAGTCTGTATATTTTTGTCATTCTTTCTTCAGCCTTCTATTTTTCATTAGCTAAATAACCAGAAAGGTCTAAACAGTGTAAACAGCATCCAGGCTTGGAAACATGGGCGGGAGATATTACTTATGATAAGCAGAACAGCTATTCTTTTTAAGGGGTGGGTAGTGGTGGGTTGAAGACCAAGAATGGGCAGCGCTAAAGAGAGACGGTTTTTCTTCTTCTGACTCAATATTCGCCCCCAATCAGTTTGTGGAGCAAAGTTGCCTCTGAAATATGTCACCAAGAAATATGACCAGCATGCCAATGTCACGTTAGATTTCTTTAAAGTTTCCCCTCATTATGCCATATTTTTTTTGCCAAAGTTCTTTCCAATTTCTGAGATATAAATAAACGTACAGTCTTAAACTTGGGCCTCCTGACACAATGCTTTGACTTGAACTTGGCTTTTTAAAAAATATATTAAATCATGTATCTTGGAGATAGTCCTCACAAGTACATAGAGTTCTGTCTCAGCTTTTTTTAAAAGGCGATATAGACTTCCAATGTATGGATCACCATTGTTTATTTAACCAATTCCCTATTAAAGGACACGTAAATTACTGCCAATCTTTTGTTATTACATACTATGCCACGATGAATTTACCTCTATATCTGCTATTTTCACGAGCTTATCAGTAGAGTGAATTTCTAAATACGGAATTTTGGGGGCAAAGGGAAATATACATATTAAATTTTTATAGATTGTGCTAAGTTTGTTTCCATAGAGATATAAAAATTACACTCCCACCAGTAATGTAAGAGAACTTCTTTTCCTAAGTTCTTAATAAAAGAGTGTTATTAAAACTTTTTATCTTTACCTGTCTCCTAGGTGAAAAATGTTATTTTTATGTGGCTTTTAATTTGCATTTCTCTTATGAGTGGGCTGGAGGATACTTTCCTGCGTTTAGAAGCTACGCCTTCTTCTCTGTGGACTTTAGTCACCTTTTGCTCCTTTTTACTGAATTGTTTACATAGTTTTACTTATTTGTAGGGGCTTGTCATACATTAAAGAATTCAACTATTTTTTCTATGACAAAGTTATAGTTTTCCTGGTTTTTATCTGTCTCTGATTTAATTTGTGGTTTTCCTTTTTCAGAAAAATAAGTTTAAGTATTTAATTAAATTTATTACTTTAAAAATTATTCCTAGATTTTGTTTTATACTAAGGCAGGCATGATCTAAACTCTTTCAATATTCATTATATTACTTTTATATTTCAATTTTTGAATGTTTACATTTTTGATATGTCTGGAATTTATTTTATGTATTTTTCTTTTCTAGATGGCTACTTAGTTGTCCCAACAACACAATGTATTAAGGGCCACTTTTATCATCTACTAAAGTCTCATATATATTGAAATCTATTTCCGTGTATTCTATTCTTTTCTACTGATCTGTTTATTTGCATACCAAGTACTATTCTGCTTTAATTCTAACAGCTTTATAGCATGATTTAGTTTTCTTCTTTTCATAACTTAATTGGCTACTCCTACTTATGTATTAAGTAAACTGTAGAATCAACTGTGTACCTTAAAAAACATTTTGTTTTCATTTGTATTAGGGGAAATGGGCCCTTCCAGACATTTTAAAATACAAGTCCTTGACTGGAAGAAGACTGGCATGACATATATAAATTAACTCAGGGGATACTGATATTTTTATGCTGTTTAAGCTTCCTATTATAGAACATTGTATCAATTTCTATATTTTAAACTATTATATGTCCTTAACTTTTATTTTAACATTGTCTTCATAGATTCTCTGTATTTCTTCCCAAGTTTATTCATAGATATTTATCTTTTTGTTGCTATTGTACATGAACCTTTTCTTTCGACAAAGAATTTAAGTGGTTGTTGCAGTATATATGACAACAATGTGATCCTGTTATTGATTTTCTTCTCACTTTACTTAATTATTTTACCATTAATAACAATTATTCAGTTGATTCTTTTTTCTTCCAATCATCTAAAATATGTAATTTTATCTCTACTTTTCCCATTTTCATAACTACTCTTTTCCCCTTTTTGCTTAATTTCATCCATTAGCAATTAGGAAATAAAGTTAAACTGGTAGTAGTGATAAAATTCATGCTACTTTGCTACTGATCATATTTGGAAATTTTCTAATGTTTTAAATAAAGAATGGATGTCAAATTTTATTGAATAACTTCATCATCTGTGGAGGAGTCAACTTTCCTGATTTTATTAGTATTTTGAATTATGTTAATGGATTTTAATATTGAATCACTAATTCAACATACTTCACCATCATAGCGTTATTCTTCACTTTGCTTCTGGATTCTGTTTGCTGATTTTCAGCTGGAAATTTCTGCTTGGTATTTTTATTTGTATTTGTGGGTTCTGCCATTTTCTTTTGTTCTTTATTTCTTTTCTGTTCTTTTCTTTTTGGCTCTCTTTGTCAAGCTTTGATATTAATGTCATTGAAGTTTCATGAAAAAAATGGGAAGATTTTTTTGTTCCTGTTGTTATATGATTTAGCACACCTATAACATTTAAACTTTTATTTTAAAATTAAAGCACCCACTTCTCAGTTGGAGACACTTTGGCTTTAACAATTTCGGCATATTCTCACTCTTCCCAGGAAGGGATCTGAATCATAAGGACACTGAGAATTCTAGAGACAAAGTGGGATAAAGTCTAAAAGGAACGTGGAAGGTGGTGATGGCAGGCACCACTGAGTGTCTAGTAGGGCCTGCTTCTAGTGCAGCAGCCAGTCCTAAGATGAGCAGACGCTGTGCTCTGTACAACATTCATGAAGGAGCAGTCACATACTTGTTTCAATGCTAAATTGAACTGTACACTTTATAAGGTACCTAAATAAATACTCCTTTATCCATTCCTTTATTTTTTTACAGCCTCTTGAGCTTCTGATATACACTAGGAACTCTGGTAACTGCTAGGATACAGAAAATGTTTTATAAATCAACAAGTGCATCGCTGTCACCTAATTTGTTGATTTGAAAAACTGTAAGCAATATTTATCACAGCCAAAGAATGGGAATAAGAAAATTTAGAGATATGAGTAGAAAATGCCAGGCAGTGAGTAACTTCCATCCTTAGAGACATGACTACCCAATGCAGATGTGCATCACAAGCATTACTAATGTAGCAATTAATCAAGTAACTTCTGATTTCTCCCAAGTGAGAAAAGTAGGAAAGGATAAAAAGCAAAAGTAGGATAATTTTCCTTTAATACAAATTTAATTGGGGATAAGAGAAAACAAAAGAGAGAATGTACATCTTATGGATATTCCAAATAGGGGTGGGTATCTGTGTGTGTGTGTGTACTTTATTTCCCTATTGACTTTTCTTCATACATTTGATAAAAGAGTCTTGGATTAAAAAGGTAAGTAGGTTAGTAGTTCCTTTATTACTCCTCTACTCAAAACCTTCTCAATCCAATATTTGTGAATTATTTCTTAGCTGCTTAGGAGTAGCCATCTAGTTAAAGAACTTAATTAGCAACATTCATTTATTTGAATAGGAATTTGACACAGTGTTGAAAGATAATAATAATGACATTGCTTGAGCAGTCATAAGCTATGATATAGGTGTGGTGGGACAATATAGATATAGACATGCTATTTTAAAAGACCAATGTCAAACGATTATGTAAATTCTTTTCCAGTGCAGAGAAACTCTAAACTCTATTTGGGAATATTAATAGTCTAGAAAAGCTGGTTTATTTTTGCCCTCTTACTTTGAACATGGACATTGTTTATTGCTTTAAAAGAAATGGAATATATAATAAACCACCTGCTATAAGGTCAAGTCAAACTGTTTTCATATAATATGTCCTGATATCCTTGGAATTAAGGATTAGCCCTTATGTCTAACCAATCTTCCTGTGATGCAGTATTCCTTCTCATTCAGAAATTTCCATGATGTGTTTGTATCTACAAAAGCTAATGCTGGGATGAAATTCTTTCTGTAGAAAAGCTTGCCATATAGGAATCCTCTGGGGACTTGGATGATGGGAAGGGAACCTGACATACATACATCTTTTTCCTCAGTAAATATTTAAAGAAACACATCGTTTAAGCCTCTGAACTTGTCTCAGTCATGATTCACAAAACAAAGAAAACTTGAAGAGAATTCTCTTTCCTTTAAAAGACGAAAATTATTAGTCTGTCTGTCCTACAATCTGGGATTACTGAGATAAAAAAATATACTAAAGCTACATATGCGCTCTTGATTTTTCATCTATTGTGTTTTCTATCAGCATGTGGCAAACTTCAACAGGAACAGAAGTACTATTTGAAATTATAAAAAGTTTAAAAAGCATACTCAGGTTGTGCCCCACCCTCTCTAGTACAGCAAGACTATTAACACACCAGAAGCAGTTAATTTAGAATCATTTTAAAATTTTGGTTGATAATACGCTCCTCTGGTGACTTTTTTATTCAAGATATCATTAGCTTCTAAGGGAGAAATGACAGTACAAACTTAGACCTTATATATTTTCCCAAAAGCAAAAGAACAAAGCTGAGTTTGTGACTGCCTCAAGATGTTGTCCCTCTGTGGCAGACAAGTCTGAATTTATACCTTGTCAAGATTCAGTGGTATTATTCCTATTGACTAAAAGGAACTTGAAGTACTGATAAGGGAAGGAAAAGCAGGTAGCTTTTCCTTATCAGGACATTTTTGTTAACTTGCCAGATAGCAAATGGATGGGGGTGGGCAGTATTGTAGGGAGATGCAAAGACTCCCATGATGGCACATGGCATGGTCAGAGAGAAAGCTTGCTAAAAGCATTTAAATATATAATAGTGTCTCCATTACCTCTCTCTCTCTCCTATGGTACCTACAGTGCCTTAGCTACAGAGTCATTCTTACTGTTGCTGAATATATAAATGCATACTGGGTTATCAACAACGGATAAGGTATTCCACATATAGTATTACATATAAGTGAACTTGCACCACTTATTAGTCACTTTATATTATAAAATTGTAGGATATAGTTTTTAAAAACAATTAAATACTTTATTAATATCTCTATGTTACTAACCACTCAATGACAAGATCATTATACTGGCTGTCAAATACAGCCATACTCTCATGAATGCTGAGATATATTAGGATACTTTTCCCTTCACTAAATTAGACAATTTTTCTTGGATTTCTTTGCATTTGAATTTGCTTATTTTTTCCCTCTCTCTCTACTGTGCCTTCTTGTTATTAAATTGTATGCCTATGAAGTCAGGATTGTCTATGTGATGCTTCAATGGGGTCAGCCGCAATGACCCTCTACTAGACTTTAAACTAGAATTCTCTCTCATTCGACTGTGAATGAGCATGGTCTTTGGCATATAGTAAGCTCTTACTAAACATTTCTAGAATAAATATATAAAAGATGACCCTACCATTTTTAGAGTACAGTATGAGTCTGATATTATGTATGACATATATGCACATTACTGAATTTAATTTCTACAACATCCTGCGAGACAGGTGTGATTATTTTCATTTTCCAAAGTAGGAAATTGAATGTCATGGAGATTAAGTGACTCACTGCATTCCCCAGTTCGCAAGGGGTAAAGTTGAGATTTGAACTGGGGTCTATTTGGATCTAAAGTCAGTGCTGTGTATCTGTTGGTTCCATAGTCCTACAACCTTGCCTTCCCTTCCATTTAAATTTGCCTCATCTGCTATGTCTGAGCAAACAGACAACCTATGAAAACATGAATACATAACATCATTTTATACTTTGTTTATCTTCTAGTTCTCAGCTATATTCCAGATAGTAGGAATTTATAAATATATATATTTTACCATTCTTCAGGTATGGTCCAAACCATATTTACACTGATAAAATTCATTCTATGTCTAACATATGAATAGTATTTGAAGATCATGCAAAAATACACTCCAATAAAGATATTAAAAAAATACAAATACGGCTGCTTTAGGGAATCTCAAAATCTCTGTTAAAATGAAAATATTTTTATTATTGTTTACCATTTCCCTTTACATTTGTTTTGGTTTGTAAAGTTTGATTTGTACTCAGTATTTTCAGATACATGTTCCTACACACAGACAGGTATCAACCATGTTGCTCATAGGAATGGTCTTTAAAAACAATGTCCCTTATTATAAATACATAAATATTATATTTTTATTTCTGAAACATTTTTGATGATAAGGTTGATATATTAAAAAAAATAGTGGTACTTCCCTGGTGGTCCAGTGGCTAAGACTCTGTGCTTCTAATGCAGGGGGCGCTGGTTCGATCCCTCATCAGGGAACTAAGATCCCACATGCTGCATGGTGCAGCCAGGGAAAGAAAAAAAAAAAAAGGAAAATGGTAGCCAAATGTGCCGCCGTTCTTAAAAATTTCAAAAGCTCTTTTAATGCAGTCTGAAGTTTTGTTGTTTTTACATAAGGACTATCACTGTGGAATTTTGCCTGGCTCTATTTTGCATATACCATTATCATCATTAAAGAATGGAGTGAAAGTTAAGAAGGGCCTTGCTTTCTTCCTAATTAAAAAACAAAATGCTATTAATGCAAAGAAGACTTTTAGCTACTACCTACTGAACAAGAGCTCTTAGAGCCTGTAGCAAGCCATTTCAGGCACCATGACAGCACCAGATTCACTTTTCTACTGTGGACTAAGGATTGACATACAAGGTGAAGGCTTGAAATGGCAGAGGCTTCATGAAACTGATTTCACTTAAGAATAATTTATTTGTTTCAATTTCATTAGACTCTGATTAGCCCCTATAAAAATGTATCCTGCCCTCATTCCTGGTGAAAGTCATTTTCCTCACAAATGTCTTAACAATTGCTAGGGTAAATAAGGCAAGTTACAAAACATATTTGAGTTCTCTGGCTAGAGATAACTCTTAGCTGAAGTTCAATGAACAGACATGGTCTTAGTCTTAATTTATTAGAAGATAAATAATAAATAGGAGAATTGAGAGCAATTCAGCCAACCTGAAATTGAGGTAAGTTGACTCTGTTGCCAAAGTACAATTCTATGAATAATAAAATCCTCTTTAGCAACCCAGAAGAAAGATATTGCCTTATTCTAGCTAAACTGTGTAAAAATAAAGGCAGTTTAACCTGACATAGTTTGTAAAAGTTTATTTCAAGGGAGAAAGGATTTGTGGCTAGAACATGAGTCTTTAATTGTAATGATACTTTGTGTTTCCCATCTCCCCTGTTGCCACCACTTTCCTGAAATTCTTCTCTTCTAAAACAAAAGATTATGCATGCAAAAAGCTTGGCGGGTACACTGTGAGGGTAGCCTAGCCTATACCAGAGAAAGAAACCAAGATCTCAGGAGTATAACCTAAGAAAGTTTACTACAATGCGATGACATTTCTTGGTGGTTCCTATCCAAATAGTGACCCAGAGATTCATTCTGCTTGAATCTTTTGTCTGCATCAGCTTCCAGATGATGAGTTGGGGAAGAGAGAACATGAGGGAACACACCAACTCTTAAATGCCTTGGCAGGAAAGTTACATACATCAATTCTGCACACAGCCTACATGCCAAAAACTAGTTAAATGGTCCCACTTATCTTCAAGGGGGCTGAAAAATATGGAAAAGATAATGGCTGTTTCATGAGGATAAATGTGTCTGCCACAAGGGAGTCAGCTTTAGAATAATTCTACAAGAAGTAACAATATTTATAAGAGGTATAATAAGAATATTTCATTCCTTAATTTGTTAATATGGTGTTCACATCGATTGATTTGCATATATTGAAGAATCCTCATATCCCTGGGATAAATCCCACTTGATCATGGTGTATGATCCTTTTAGTATGTTGTTGCATTCTGTTTCCTAGTATTTTGTTCAGGATTTTTGCATCTATGTTCATCAGTGATATTGGTCTATAATTTTCTTTTGCTATGATATCTTTTTCTGGTTTTGGTATCAGGGTGATGGTGTCTTCATAAAATGAATTTGGGAGGGTTCCTCCCTCTGCAATTATTTGGAAGAGTTTGAGAAGGATCAGTGTTAGCTCTTCTCTAAATGTTTGATAGAATTCGCCTGTGAAGCGAACTGGTCCTGGACTTTTGTTGTAAGATTTTTAATTACAGTTTCAATTTCATTACTTGTGATAGGTCTGTTTATATTTCTCATCTCGGGCTTCCCTGGTGGTGCAGCGGTTGAGAATCTGCCTGCCAATGCAGGGGACACGGGTTCGAGCCCTGGTCTGGGAAGATCCCACATGCCGCGGAGCAACTAGGCCCGTGAGCCACAACTACTGAGCCTGCACGTCTGGAGCCTGTGCTCCGCAACAAGAGAGGCCGGGATAGTGAGAGGCCCGCGCACCGCGATGAAGAGTGGCCCCCGCTTGCCGCAACTAGAGAAAGCCCTCGCACAGAAACGAAGACCCAACACAGCAAAAAATAATAAATAAATAAATAAAATAAAATAATAAAATAAGCTCATAAAAAAAAAAAAAAGAAATTATATTTCTCATCTCAACAGATGCAGAAAAAGCTTTTGACAAAATTCAACACCCATTTATGATAAAAACTCTCCAGAAAATGGGCATAGAGGGAAACTACCTCAATGTAATAAAGGCCGTATATGACAAACCCATAGCAAACATCATACTTAATGGTGAAAAACTGAAAGCATTTCCACTAAGATCAGGAACAAGACAAGGACGTCCACTCTCACCACTCTTATTCAACATAGTTTTGGAAGTCCTAGCCAAGGCAATCAGAGAAGAAAAAGAAATAAAAGGAATACAAATTGGAAAAGAAGAAGTAAAACTGTCACTGTTTACAGATAACATGATACTATGCATAGAAAATCCTAAAGATGCCACCAGAAAATTACTAAACTAATCAATGAATTTGGTAAGGTTGCAGGATTCAAAATTAATGCACAGAAATCTCTGGCATTCCTATACACTAACAACAAAAAATCAGAAAGAGAAATTAAGGAAACAATCCCATTCACCACTGCAACAAAAAGAATAAAATATCTGGGAATAAACCTACCTAAGGAGGCTAAAGACTTGTACTCAGAAAACTATAAAGCACTGACGAAAGAAATCAAAGATGACATAAACAGATGGAGAAATATACCACGTTCTTGGATTGGAAGAATCAATATTGTGAACATGACTATACTACCTAAAGCAATCTACAGATTCAATGCAATCCCTATCAAACTACTAATGGCATTCTTCACAGAATTAGAACAAAAGATTTTACAATTTGTATGGGAACACAAAAGACCCCGAATAGCCAAAGCAATCTTGAAAAAGAAAAATGGAGCTGGAGGAATCAGGCTCCCCGATTTCAAACTATTACAATAATCAAGACAGTATGGTACTGGCACAAAAACAGAAATATAGATCAATGGTACAGGATAGAAAGCCCAGAGATAAACCCATGCACATACGGTCACCTAATTTATGACAAAGGAGGCAAGAACATACAATGGAGAAAAGACAGCCTCTTCAATAAGTGGTGCTGGGAAAACTGGACAGCTACATGTAAAAGAATGAAATTAGAACGCTAACACCGAAAACAAAAATAAACTCCAAATGGATTAAAGACCTAAATGTAAGACCAGACACTATAAAACTCTTAGAGGAAAACATAGGAAAAACACTCTTTGACATAAACCACAGCAAGATTTTTTTTGACCCACCTCCTAGAATAATGAAAATAAAAACAAAAATAAACAAATAGGACCTAATGAAACTTAAAAGCTTTTGCACAGCAAAGGAAACCATAAACAAGATGAAAAGACAACACTCAGAATGGGAGAAAATATTGGCAAATGAAACAATGGGCAAAGGATTAATCTCCAAAATATACAAACAGCTCATGGAGGTTGATATCAAAAAACAAACAATCCAATTAAAAAATGGGCGGAAGACCTAAATAGACATCTCACCAAAGAAGAAATACAGATGCCCAAGAGGCCCATGCAAAGCTGCTCAACATCACTAATTATGAGAGAAATGCAAATCAAAACTACAATGAGGTATCACCTCACACCGGTCAAAATGGCCATCATCAAAAAATCTGCAAACGATAAATTCTGAAGAGGGTGTGGAGAAAAGGGAACCCTCTTCCACTGTTGGTGGGAATGTAAATTGATACAGCCACTATGGAGAACAGTATGGAGGTTCCTTAAAAAACTAAAAATAGAACTACCATATGACCCAGCAACCCCACTACTGGGCATATACCCTGAGAAAACCATAATTCAAAAAGAGTCATGTACCACAATGTTCATTGCAGCACTATTTACAATAGCCAGGACATGGAAGCAACCTAAATGTCCATTGACAGATGAATGTATAAAGAAGATGTGGCACATATATACAATGGAATATTACTCAGCCATAAAAGGAAACGAAGTTGAACTATTTGTAGTGAGGTGGATGGACCAAGAGTCTGTCATACAGAGTGAAGTAAGTCAGAAAGAGAGCAACAAATACAATGTGCTAACGCATATATATGGAATCTAAAAAAAAAACGGTACTGATGAACCTAGTGGCAGGCAGGAATAAAGATGTAGACATAGAAAATGGACTTGAGGACACAGGGGAGAGGAGGGAGAAGCTGGGGTGAAGTGAGAGTAGCATCAACATATATACACTACCAAATGTAAAATAGATAGCTAGTGGGAAGCAGCAGCATAGCACAGGGAGATCAGCTTGGTGTTTTGCGACGACCTAGAGGGGTGGGATAGGGAAGGTGAGAGGGAGGCTCAAGAGGGAGGGGATATGGGGATATATGTATGCATATGACTAATTCACTTCGTTGTACAACAGAAACTAACAGTATTGTGAAGCAATTATACTCCAATAAAGATCTATTAAAAAATATTTCCTATATAAAGGCTACTTAACTTTTAAAATAGGAGAAATTATAGCATTTTTATCATTAGAGAAACATGTTTTTCCATCCATAAATGTTCATATAAATCATTTAATTCAGAAAGCTGTCAGTAAACTGCTAATTTTAAAATGCTGAGAAAGATGCAATATGTCTCTTTTCACAGACATTATAGACATCTAGGAGCTTTCTTACTGTTTTTTTTTTTCAGCCACTTCACTCCATTTTATTCGCCTCCTAGAGCTTTCATTTAATTTATCACATATACAAGGAATAGTCTCAACATTCCTGTCCTACAAACCATATCCCTCACTTTAAATTGAAGTTCAGAGCCCATTTCAGAAAAACATCTCAAGGGAAATTTCCCTCAATTAACTGTGGCTCATTCTTTGATCTGCACAATCCCTTCCTTATCTCTTTCTGTCAGAGTATTCCTTTGTATGTATTCATATTCATTGAATACCAACCCATCTCGACTTTTTTGAAAGATTATAAAATTCTGAAGGCATAAGTCACGTCTAATCTCAATTATATACTTTAGGTTCCTATTATAGTGCTAAGCATCTATGCATACTTTACAAATGTTGTTGACCTATTTACAAGGACTTGAAATTCTATGTATAGATTTTGGAATCTCCTGCTTGACTGCATTAAATTCTTCGAATAATTTCTTCCTGTTCATCAGAAAAGTATATTTCAATGGATGAGAAATAAATCATTTAGCAGTGTCTATTTTATAACTGGTTTTCAGCTTTGTAATAATGAAGGACAAGTTGGGAGAAATGTTGATACTCTAAGACGCTAATGTATTCACTGGATTCCAAAATGTATTGTGAGTAATTCTAAAGAGCAAAAGTAATTAACATTAAACAGCAAATAATAAAAACAGCATTATCTTCAGGAAACAGCAAGTGCAGAATGTAGTTGAGAGTTTGGGAAAAGTGTGTTGCCAGGGGAAAGCCTGTTTGTTTCTTTTCCAGCTGTGGGAGCTTGCTACAAATTCTATGGATCTCAAAGTGGATTCTAACCTAGACCTGTTTATATTTTGACAATAGCCTATCAAGTTATAAAATAGAAACCCTTTGCCTCACTTACTTGGCCCTACTGAAGTATTTCCTTGCTCTGCATACTTTTGTTTCATTTTTTCCAGGACCATATAAAAATAATCTAAATTGCCTTTCTTCAACTAAAGCAAAGAAAATAATAGCACAACAACACATTCTAAATCAGCAGTTCTTAACTTTGGCTGTACATTGGAATCACCATGGAGGTGTTAACAAATACACTGCTTCCCCCACAACCCAGGGGGTTTTTTTGTTTGTTTTTTTGTTGTTGTTCCAGGTAGAGTTGGGCATCAGTATTGTTTTTAAGCTCATTCAGGTTTTTCAAATGTGAAGCCATGTTCCAAAGACCCAGCAGAAGGTCTGGCTCTTTTTCTTTGTGACTGGCTGAAACAAAAAAGAATCCTACCAAATCCTACCGAGAACCAACCCCATCTATTTCACTTTGACATTCAGTTTCTAAGAATAGAGAGAAATAAATGCAACTGGAATGTGTACAGGTAAGTGAAAACAACTGGAATTTCACTAAATCTACTACTCCTTGGATATATTTATTGATTATTTGTGTGTCTGTGTGTGTGTGTATGTGTGCATGCGTGCAAGTTTGAAAGGTTTATGGATTTGACAATGACATAGAAAACAGAAATATGTAAACAAAACACTTAAAAAGTTGCTAAGATTTACACCAGAAGTGTGCAAATAGCACATTTATCTGCTTTGTTTGACACTATTTACACTATAACATTGCTAACATGGTTATGAGTGTTCCTCTGTAAAGAATTCATAAAAATTTTACTTGATTCTAATTTTCCTCTCTCCTCACTATCAGAAAACATCCAAAAAGTATTGCAGAAAGTCAAAAGCATTCATCCTATCTCTCTGAAGTTTTACATTGCATATTATCACTGTGGGTAACTTTCTAAGATCTTTCAAGTTTGGGAGGTAACAGGAATTATTTCCTTAATGTAAAATGGTAAGGTCATAGAGAGTCAATATGAAGTTTCAAAGCTTTGATTGGATAAGAATTGAAATTTTAGATGAAGCACCAGTAACTGAGAGTCAAGTGAACTATATTATAACCTCTTGGAGAAAGCTTCTAGAGGCAGCATGTTGAGGAAGATAAGAAACATAGGAGAAACCACCTATTTAAACCCTGAGGTCATTATGAAGTTACAGCTGACTGGGTTCTATTGTCCTGGTGGATTGAAGTTTACTTAAAAGGTAGGACAGCAGGAGAGGATGGACCAAGAATCATCAATCAGAAAGAAGTCATTACAAGTAGATCTATGAGTATATCAAGACAGGAAGGCAGAACTGAAATCAGGAAACTGAGCAATCAGAATGAGGAGCTGGGATCATTGGAGCAGGAGATAGGCAGTAGTCAGAAGAAAGAGAAAAGGGAGGGTCAGTAAGAAGAAGGTGAAGTTACAGAAAGAGTAAAATGAATGAATAAATGAATGAATGAATGAATGAGTAAAAAGGACCCAAGGCTCTTCTGAGGTGCTCCTTTTGAGGAAGCTAGTGTGTTGCTGGGTGGGACAAGCAAATAGGCAGAATTGAACAATGAGTATACTAGAATGAGCCCTATATTTATTCATATATTCATTCTTCATTCAACAAATATTTATTGCATGCCTAGTGTACACCAGGCACTATACTGGATTCTGAGGAAGTGCAGATGAACAAAATGGACCTACTAAATAGCTTTCCTTCTCTATTCTACACCAGGTACTGTCATAGAGAATGGCCGATGGAAAATGTCTCTAAGGAGACTGCAGCAATTCTTCCCCTTCTGCTAGCTTTGGGGAGGCCCGGTCCCTTAGCTAGTTTTTTGGGTTTGCTTTATTTATTTTTATGAGTAATAATGCATAATATTTAAACTTTTATGTTTGCCCTGAGTTTATATTTGCACAGGTGTAGCCAGTATTAACATTTGACACTTAACTTGTATTGATTTTAAGTTTGTTCTTGAATTGTACAGTTCCCCCTGGTTTCCCTCTTGGTAATGGGCAGCTGGACATGACTGATAAAAAGCCCAGACTCCTTTTGGAATAACCTATCAAACTATTTGACCAAATGATGCCATCATTTTGAACATATCTGGAAAGAGTGAGTTATGAGAGGCTGTCTTTGACAAGGATCACCCAACGGTATTCTTTCACCACGCAGTGAGGGCTTCCCATTCTCCTGTGAGCCCAGGGACTGCTCTGGCACCCACTGATGCCCAGGAATTGCAGTAACTGAAGAAGGGTCACAGTTTTGTATCTTTCTTCCTTCTAAACTCCTTACCCTATTATAATTTAGATAATTGGTCTGAAGGAGTATGGTAATAAAGTCTGCATGCTATGGAATTGCACTAATTGGTTACATAAAGCATCATTAGTGCTGTGCTGAAACTCCAAACACAGGGTTTAAGTTTAGACATACAAAACTTACCGCTTCAGGCAAGCACAGAAGCTACCGATCCGATATACCCATTCCTTCTAGCCCTGTCCCACATGGTTCTCCAGTCAGGGTCACATTATTACATTTATGGCTCCTATGTATCATGAAACACTTACACCATTAAAAAATAATTAAAGGTTCTATTTTTGACTGAGGATGAAAAGACAAAGATATGAATATTATATGTTACAATATTTTCTTCTATCTAAAACTACACTTCTTCTTTTCTTCTGATCTTAAAGGAAATTAAAACATTTCATGAGTTTCTAAAGTATTGTGAATCCTAGGCAATCTGTCTACTCAACCAAATAGATAGGATGTCTCTGCCTCTGGAAACTTCTACCTCATCCTGCTGGCATCAATTTATTGTACCACCCGATCTCCCTTTGCTTTTCATTTTTAATGTAAACTCAAACTTTAGATTTCTTTTTTGGAACAAAACAGGCTCTTTTCTGATTTGTTAAGGTTATTTCTGATTTGCAAAAATGATCCCCCATCTATGTTTTTAGTAACCCCTGTTTTCCCTCATTCAATCTTGGCTGCCACAGTCAGAAAGAAAAAGGACATAGAGAAACAGACTCTTAGTAATGTGAGGAGAAGCATAAAAGAAGAGAGTGGATAGTGCTAAAGAGGAAAAAGCATGGATTTCCATCTTCCACTTCATTTTCTTCCTGAGAATCATTACCTCTAACCACCTATACTCAAAACATTTTTCCAAGAGTCATGTTTCCACCAAATCTCTATTTTCACTAGCCATCACTAGAAGAAATCTCTAGGAAGAGAGGGCTCTAAAGGACTGCCCCAATTACTGCTGCTGCAAACAAACTACCCTAAACTTAGGGGTTCAAAGCAATCATTTTATTTTCTTCACAGCATCTGTGGGTGAGGAATTTGGCTTCTCTATCCTCTATGTGGTCTGGGACCTCAGCTGGGAGGACTCCATGGCTCCATGGAGATGAGTTAGTAGTTGGAAAGGGTCTGGAATCATTGGAGACAATTTCACAGTGGCTGATGCCAGTTGTCAGCTGGGACCTCACTGGGGGCTAGTGACTGACATACCTACACAGGGCATCTTCATGTGGCCTGAGTTTCCTTTCCTTACAGCATGGCAGCCTCAGGGTTGGAGGATTTCTTACATAGCAGCTCAGATTTCCAACACAGAGTATTTCAAGAAAACCAGATGGAAGCTGTGTGGCCTTCTCTTACCTCGTTGCAGAAGACACATTGCACTAATTCTGCCTTACTCTACAGGTCCAAACAGAGACATATCCTGTCGGATTCAAGGGGAGGGGACATAGTTCCCACGTCTCAATGGGAAGAGGCTCAAATAATTTGTGGACATGTTTTAAACCACCACAGGTTTTAATTAATCCTGTAACCCATTACTTTCTATCTCAACTGAATGTTGTTAAAATCATTAGGCTCAAATACTACTATTCCACCTTCTCTAGGACAGCAGAGCCCCCTCCCCCGTCACTGTGTACCTTTCTTATGTAGAATAAGAACAAATGCTCTACCAAAATACCTCCAAATTAAGGAATTGCACAGCCCAGTTCTGGAAGTGGGGTGGAGGGGATGCAATTATTGAGCAAATGGCCATTTGCTCAAGGCCCTTATTGTTTCATGCTATAGAAATGCAGGCTACAATGTCCAGCATAATCAAATAACATTTCAAAAACTCTTAAAAAGTATTATGTCTCTGTACATAAATAAGAATCCTAGGATAAAGCTACAGGCTTGGCAGAGCACTTTAATTATAATGGGCTTACTTCAAGCAGAAACCTTAGATGCTCTCCTCAAGATTTCTTAGAATTTGTTCATCTGTGACCCTTCCACATTTCAGTTGAACACAACTTGGTGTATATAATTAACAAAATAGTTCCTGATTTAACACTAATACTTTGTCCTAAATATTTCCAAAGCCTTACTTATATCCTGTGTACTTGACAGTCTTTTAAACTAGGTGAATGAATCAATGAATGAATGGGTTTACTGTTTGCAATGATTTTCTACCCATTATTCTGGTCTTTCAAGGTTTTTAATTCTACAATGATAAAGATTATATAACTTTCTTCTTAAGTATACTGTTTAGCACCTAACTTTTCTTAATTGATTGAAATGGAAATATTTACTATCAACCACAAACACAAAGGTCTGAGTAGAAGTGTGGTGAGAGGTGATATACTGACTGGAAATCCACAGAAATGCAGATATCTCATTTACAACATGGGGGGGAGCGGGGGCGGTACAGAGTAGGATAACCTGGGGGGAAAAGGAAATGAGAGTTTCTACCTCTGTTCTGTTGAGATTGGACTTGAACCTACTTGCTGGTAACAGGGGCCTATGTGAAGAAAGAGAACCACACAGGCATCTAGCCAAGTGGTGGGGGTAGGATGGGAGTTAGGATGATGAAAAGAGGTGATTTGTGATTCCAGTTCAGAAATAACATTAAAGACTCCAAGTCCCGGGCTTCCCTGGTGGTGCAGTGGTTGAGAATCTGCCTGCCAATGCAGGGGACACGGGTTCGAGCCCTGGTCTGGGAAGATCCCACATGCCGCGGAGCAACTAGGCCCGTGAGCCACAACTACTGAGCCTGCGCGTCTGGAGCCTGTGCTCCGCAACAAGAGAGGCCCGCACACCGCGATGAAGAGTGGCCCCCGCTTGCCACAACTAGAGAAAGCCCTCGCACAGAAACGAAGACCCAACACAGCCGTAAATAAATAAGTAAAAAAAAAAAAAAAAAAAAAAAACCAACTCCAAGTCCCAAGGGATTTCCAGTTATCACTATATAAGGAAGTTTGGAACTGTGAGAAAAAGATGATGACTACAAGAACATAGAAAGATTCTGAGATCTTTGCAATTCCTCTATGCTAGTTCTTTTTATAATCTTCTATCTATTTTTCTGCTCTGATTTATGATAAAATTCTTGAAGCTAAAAATCACTGTGGCTTATCCAGTGGCAACCTTGTGGTCTGTTCTATTGAACAGGCTTAGTTAAAAGACAGGTTGAGATACAGAAAGAATAAAAAAGAGAGTTTTGGGTGACTGCTAAGGACAAAAGAATAGTTTGGAGCACAACTTACCTTGAGAAAAATGTTAGAAGGGCAATAATAGGAAAACAGAGAACAAACATATGAGCAAAAGACAAAGACAGCATACAGGCTTGTGTGTGTATCCCTGACTTAAAATTTCTCAGTCATGCTTTTAGAAGCAACCCTATCCACTCAATAGCTACTACAGTGACACAGGCAGTGACAGCTAAGGTTACTTAGGAGCCAGAGCAGAGCCCAGAGCTCTCCAAAGATTTTCTGATAATTCTCACATGCTCCTACTCTCTTTTATTTAAGTGCTTTGGCATCAGAGTGTTTCACCTTTGCAAGTATGACCTTCACTTTCCAGTTGGGTCTCCAAGGCCCAGGCCTCTTCAGGCATCTCTATCAACCATGGGTTGGCCTGGGTATCTGGATAAAACTACTTCTGTTTAATACTCCCATCCCAACCCAGTAAGAAGTAGGGTACTTTTTGAAAAAGACCCAAACATGAGGTTTATTGTAGAAACATGTCCAGATCAAAAATTGGTTGTTTGGAGACAATGGGTTGGCTTCGTCTACAGGCTGGAGTCTCCTTTTTTTTTTAAAAATTATTTATTTATTTATTTATGGCTGTGTTGGGTCTTCATTTCTGTGCGAGGGCGTTCTCTAGTTGCGGCAAGTGGGGGCCACTCTTCATCGCAGTGCGCGGGCCTCTCACTATCGCGGCCTCTCTTGTTGCAGAGCACAGGCTCCAGACGCGCAGGCTCAGTAGTTGTGGCTCACGGGCTTAGTTGCTCCGCAGCATGTGGGATCTTCCCAGACCAGGAATCGAACCCGTGTCCTCTGCATTGGCAGGCAGATTCTCAACCACTGCGCCACCAGGGAAGCCCCAGGAGTCTTTTAATTAGCTAAAGGTAAACTATGCCTCTAGCCATGAAGCCTCAGTTGTGTATCATTTTAGATCATGATTAGAAATGTCCATTTTTATTACTTAACTAGCTCAGCCTTGGCCCTTCTTTCCTGTTGAGTTATATAGGACTGAGACAGGCCCAAGCACCAGAAATGAGGCAAATGCTAGAAGTGCTGGGTCCTTGTGTACTTTATCTTCATATCTTTGTCTTCCCTCTACCTGGTGTAATGGGCTCTTTTGAATAAACTTTCTCCTTAACTCTCCAACCTACAATTAATTTAAACAATCATATCGGGTTAAGGGCTGAAACAAACCTATGTAATTTTCATAAATGTAAAGTTCAGCTCCTCCATGAATTTATAAGTTTCTTTTGGGCAGGAACTATGTTTCTTATGCTTTTATTTCTGTCATAACCTCTAGCAGAACATTCACTGAGGATATGCTGTTAAAGGCCAGGTTTTGGAATTTGTAGAATTCCCCAGGATCAGATGCTGTGTTTGTGAAGTGTTCTAGTTTGGGGCTGGGATATGTCTGTTTGAGGTTGGGTATGCAACTTGTGCAAAGGACAGAGATGTAGAAGTTGACAGAGGCAGGCCAATACAGGACAGTTACTTGGAGGTGGTACCTAAGCTAGACTGGGGAGAGAAGACAGAAGCCAGTGAGCAGAGCTCTGGGTAAGGGATGGGAAGACAGTCAACAGACAGAGCCTCAAGCTGGAAGGACTAGGATATTTTTTTCTTTTTGCTTAACTGTAATTTTTATTTTTTTCTACAGGAAATATGAATTATATATATTTTTTGAAATCTTAGGAAACAGTTTCTTGTTAAAGTCTGGAAAAAAACCTAAGAATCAAATTAGAGTAATCCCAAATAATTTCAATGTACTTAACTTTAATTCACATTTGAAATATTGTATAAATTGAAGTGGGAATCAAACGTACATTCATTTTTATTGGATTTTTACATTTTTCACTTGTTTATTTTCTTTTATTTTAATGTTCAGCCCTCCTCACTCCCACTTTCCTACCTTCCTCTCTACCCTGTTAACCAAATTTTCACTATTGAATGTGAGTTTTTTCCATATTTTTAAGACAATAGGCAAGCATGTATATGTACACACCCATGCAAAGACTCACACACATATACAAATGAAGAATTTAGTTACCGTGTAATTGTTTACTCAAAAAGATTGTTCAATACCCACTTTTCTGTATCTTTCTATTCTTACTAAACAAAAAACCACAGAAATCACTCCAAATCAATTATCCGTTGGTACAGCTTTAATTCATTCTTTTTTAACAGCTGCAAAATTGTGATATGTATTTACCGTATTTTCAGTCATTCCCCTATTGAAGAGCCATTGCTCTCTATTTAGTATTTGGCTACTCAACACACTGCAATAAATATGCCTCCCGCTGGTGTTTTGTTTTATGGCTGGACTAGCAAGAAGAGGGGTTTCTGTGTCAGAAGGTAAATGCATTTTTAATTTTAATAGACATTGCATTCCAAAATGTCTTTAATACTTTAGGTTTTACACTTGCCAGTCAAGTTATCACCCTTTCAAATTATTGTCAGGCTCACAGCTATAACGTGATGTCTCTTCATTATTTTTGCATAGAAAGTCAACAATCAGTTTGAGCATTATTTTCATATACTTGATCACCTGAAGATGATCTCTGTGAATTGACTCTTATTATTGAGCTACTATTCTCATCCTGACAAATTTTCAGGGTCCTATGTGTACTACAGAAACAACACTCTGTCAGTATTCTCCAGTATACATATTTTTCTTTCAAAACCTATTATGCATCTTTTGATTGATATTTTGTCTGTGTTATCTTTTGCTACAAATTTATACACCTTATCTCTTACAGTTTCTGGGTTTTCAGTCTTATTTAAGAAAGTTATACTTGCTACTAGCTATTGTACATGTACCCGTACTACTAGTCTCCTAGATGTTTGCAAAACTTTTTTTTTTAACTTTTTACAAATAAATCTTCAATCCATCTGAAATTTGTTTTTTGTACATGGTGTAAGATGCAAATGGATAGCTGATTGTGCCAGGGCTAATTATTAATGATCCATCTTTTCCCTGTGAAATGAAATACTACCTTTGTCAAATATAAAATCTTCTATTATATACTACAGTCAATTTCTAGACTCCCTTTTTCTTCTATGTCATGCTGATAAAATAATAATTGAGTATCTGTTTTACAGGTTTTTCTACAGTTACGCTGTCTCTTACTATTCTTATGTATGTGTGGGTGAGAGAGAGAGACTGAGAGAGAGAGAGAGATCTATAAAACCCATTCTGTTATATAAATTTTAAGGCTTTTTTTTTTTTAACACTTTCAAAAATTCCCAGTTGGGATTCTGATTGATATTAAATGAAGTCCCCATTTGTTTTAGAAGCATAAACATTTTCTATTATAGTGTATCCCAAAACCCTGATTTGTATTTCCATTTGTTGAGATATTTGTTTTATATCCTTTAATGAGATTTTTATTTTTCCTCATGTAGGTACTAAACATTTAACAATATTTTCCTAAGTATATAAAAGCATATGAGTACACTTTATGACAGTTAGTTAATCCCAGCAAATCTTATGGGATCTATTGCAATAAGTCAAACATGTGATTGTGTGTGTGTGTGTGTGTGTGTGTGTGTGCTGATAACGCATATCCATTTTCTTTATATTATAGTCTAAATATAAATCATGGGCCCGTCCTCTCTCCTATCTACAATTACCTTAATTAGATAGTTTATAACTCCATATCTCTTCAACCTGTTCTATTCTGTAGTAAATGACCCTATATTATCCATCTCTATATACTCCCAATTTCCTTATTAGTAAATAGTCCTCTTTCCCAAACGAGTTACTACAATCACCAGTTCTTTTCATTCAGGACTAGAACATGAGCCCCTGACTGACTCTTAGAAGTGACAGAGATTCCATGCTTTACACAGCCAACTTCTATCTGTCCGCCTGTCTGCCTATCTATCTATCTATCATCTATCCATTCTCACGTGGTTGATCTAAAATACACAACATTTCCCAATTTCAACTGAAGTTTATACATATATTATTTGTCTGATGAAACACTTAAGAAAACACAAGTTTGGACCTTGCTATAAAAAAGCAGGGAAGAGAGAAGGCTATGAACAATATTCTAAGATCCAACTAAGGAAATACACAACAAAGTAAATGCATATCCAAGACATAAATCCCACCTCAGCCTAGGTGGTGACCAGAGACTGGGGACCCATACAGCCAGGCCAGTTAGAACCCTGCTTTGTACTAGTAGCTATTTTAACTCACAAGCCAAAGGCATCTGTTTCCATAACAAGAGAACGGATGCTGGATTGTATTCAAGGACTTATGTCTAATAAGAATTATGACAAAACATAGACTATACAATTTAAAGCCTAAATATGGCAAAATTTATTTAGAAAAGTTGCATTTAGAGGAAATTAATCACAGCTGATTCATCCTATCCTGGTCTACAGAAGTTTGTGTCTCCCATTTTAGTCAACTTATTAAGAATGGGCAAATCTGAGGGTCTGGACTTGAATTCCTGTTCTGATACAAATGAACTGTGGAAAGTTGGACAAATTAAATTTCCAATACCATGTTTATGAAAGAGAGATTATAATCCTATATATTGATATATATCAGTGGTTCTCAACTGGGCCAATTTTTGTTGTTACAACTGGGAGGTTGTTACTGGCATCTAGTCAGTAGAGGCCAGGGATCCTACAAGACACTGTACAATGCATAGGACAGAACACACAACAAGGAATTATCCAGCCTAAAATGTCACTAGTGCTGATGTTGAGAAACTCTGCTTTATAGGGATTTTGTGATGATTAAGTGGGATACTCCTTATGAGGACATTGAACAGGCCTGCTCTATGGGAAGCATGTACATGGTTGCTTCTCTCATTATTACTGTTATTAATAATCTGAACTCATTCATTTTTTCCATTCAACATTTTCTGTGAATACTTTGTGATTGCTTGTGGGGAGGGATGAAGTGGTAAAGTACGATATGATGAGCAGCAAATTCTGCATGTAAGTAAAATGCCACAGGAAGAGTGACTTACCAAGGAAAATTTGCTGATTAGCATTTTACAGTATCCCCAACCCTTTAAATCCAAATGCTTACTTTCTTCCATGATTGTTTTACTTGTTCTTAGAACTCCCTTCAGAATTAGCAACTCAGGACAAGCCCTTAAAGTGAATTCCATCAAATGCTAAAACAAGCAAACAAAATGCAACAATCCCTGTATGCAATTTCTGTCTTGCATTCTTTGTTTAATCAGACATGTCATAATAATATGGCATCTTGTATAAAATGTCCTCTTAAAGATAATAAAAGGGAAAATATTTACACAGTCACTGAATGAATAATAATGTAATCTGAAAGACCAAAAGTATATAAATGTTGTATGTGTTACACCCCCGGAGACTAGTCAGCCATTACATGGATGACTTCAATTCTGCTTTGGGTAACTCAAGGTCTATTTGGTTTGTATCAGGATTTTTTGATTAATGAATAAGACCTGAAGTACTTAACAAAGGGAAAAAAGGGATTTTAGTTAAAGATTAATATCAGATCAGCTAAGCCTTACTGAGTCCACACATGAACAGTTTAAGAGCACTGACTCCACTGATTTTAAGACAGAGTCAAAGTGTGGTGCCAGTGCTAGCAACATCATCATCACAAGAGAACTTGTTAGAAATGCAAAGCCTCAGGCTGAAGCCCAGGATTCCTGAATCAGGAACTCAGGGGATGAGCCCAGCAATGAGTGTTTGATTGCAGCCCTCCAGGTGACTTGGATGCACACTGAAGTTTGTGAACTACTATAGAAAAAACAAGCAAAACAAAACAAACAAAAGAGGAAAATGCTTTCTATGGACTCCTCAAAGTGAATAATTTTATATGGATTTATATTTTCCATTCCTCAAGGAGGACGCAACCTAGATCCACTTTTGCTGAGGGGTCTTTATTCTAACTAAAATACAAGGGATTAATTTACCTAGATTTCTACCCTCAATTAGACTTTTAGTCCAACTGATAGTAGAAGAGAACTTGGTGACCACCACACAAGACACCCTTTTGCTACAGCACAGGGAGCACCTGTGTAGGGAAAAAAGGGAAGAATTCTGGGTTTCAACAAAGTCTCTGTCACTTACATTTAAGTGACCTAGAGCGAATTATATTACCCATATTACCCTCAATTTTCTAATCTATTAAAAGGTTAATTCATAGGATTTGAATAATATATAAAATTAGGGAAGTGTCTGGTACATATATTTTTTTAAGAGGTAAATAAAACTCTCAAGAGGAATGGATGTTTATGGCCAGCTAAAATATCTTCTCTCTATGGATGCTATACCCTCTAGGAAAGCCAAGTTATTAGAAGGTGGCTTGGTGAACACAGATTCAGAAAAGGGGAGTTATTTATATGATATAAATATGTTTTAGAGTTCAGGCTAAGATGGCCTAATACATCCACCTCTGCAATAACAGCTACCACTTAATTAGTGCTTACTGTCAGGCATTTACTGTATAAATACTTTACATATATTCACACATTTACTCCTTTCAACAATCTGTGTTCTCTATCTTATGCATGTGGAAACTGAGGCACACAGAGTGTACAAAACTTGTTCAAACTCACATAACAAGCAAGTGGCAGGCATGGGCAGGAATGAAACAGTGAAGACCGGAGCCTGCTGGGAATGCAGCTCCCTGGCTTAAGCCTGAAAGATAAATTGCTATTCTGAACCCGCTGATTACTCTTGGCTTAGAATTTTTTGCTACTCTGCTTCTTCTTTAAGCAAGCTTAACCAGCTCCCAGATTTGGAAGAATTCCCAGCCAGGGTTTCCGTTCAGGTGTCTGGATGTGCAGTTATTCTGACATACTGGGTGGCAGTGGAAACTTCTCTTTATATTTCAGCCCAGATAAAGATAAATGAAGGCCAAACAGGAAAAGAGCTGAAGTCAACATTGGACTTTGATTTGAAACTAAATCACAACAGTGTTAACCCTTCCAACCTTTTTTATTCTTAAACCTTTTAATCTCAAGTTGAGGAAAGAAGAGTTTTATTTCATGGAGCCCTCAGGCAATAGTTTTGTGCTAAATCTGTAAGTTTGTGGGTCATGATAATAGTTCTAAAAGCAATAGAGAGAGAAAGAGAAAGGAGACTGAGATTAATCTATTCTATACCTTTATTTTTCTTTTCAAAAGAAAAATACTTGAAAATAATACTCCACAATAATACATGAAAATGCACAACTTCTTAAAATTGTACTTATCTATACCTAATTAGCTTTTGTAATCACGGTACAGATGACCCTAGTCCTTGAATCAGCTATTCTTGAAGAATGTTGCTACGGCCAAACCTCTGTAATAGGACACACTCAGCATGAAGGGATAATGATCAGGTAAGCACTGGAGTCAGTGAGAAAAAGATGCGCTCCAGCTGGAGTGTTAATTGCCAAATTTGAGGGGTGTAGGGAATATGGTAAACCTCCCTGGCAGTGAAACTCTCTGACGTGACTTCTACAAGTTGCAAAACCCTGCTTTAGTCGTCTAATAGAATGCACATAAAGCAGCATCTGATCACTGAGTTAGCAGCAGCAAGGTAAATTAAGAAAGGGATATTTCATTCAAAATATTCATTGGTTATATAAAATGTTTCAGGCCATCTTCCAAGTTCCAGGGATATAGCAGTGAACAGAACAAAATCTCAGCCCACAAAGAACTTAAATTCTTAATACTCATCAATGAAACCACATAGCTGTTGGAAATAAGATGGACATAACTACTCCCCAATCTCACACAATATAGTATCTGGAATTTATTTCAGGGTGTTTTCTGTAGCTGTCCTTGCAATGATACAGTTATGGAATCTTCATATTGCATAATACCTTCTTTGGCAATATATGAGGATTTGTACTGGGATGGAACAAACATTGTGATGGGATAAGTTTTGTCATCAGAGGTAAAGCAAAACCTTGAAAACAGAACAAATGTAGGCACGGATTCTCCTGGCTGCTGCTGTCCATGTTGTTTATAAAATCTGACTCTCGAGATGCCGTTTCATATGCCTCTTATAGAATTTCCATATGCACTGAATCCAGTGAAGACTTAACAAGAGAGGGAGATACCAAAAGAGCAACGCAAGCATTCATATTCAAGAAAATGTGATGCTCAAGAACCAGATGAACAAGTCTGCAAGGCAGAAATAGAGACAGATGTAGAGAACAAACGTATGGACACCAAGGAGGGAAGTGGGGGGTGGTGGGGGCGTGGGATGAACCGAGGGATTGGGATTGACACACATTCACTAATATGTATAAAATAGATAACTAATGAGAACCTGCTGTATAAAAAATAAAATAAAATAAAATTCAAAAAAAAAAAAAACAGTAGCAGTAATACAAACAGAAATAAAGCCTTGGTGTTCAGCTTCACTACCAGAAAAAAAAAAAAAAAGCTCTCACTCCTGTCTTAGGCATAAATAAGACTTTGGAAAAAATGATTCATAAGGGTGAAATTTGAGAAGTGTTAATTGGGGAAATTAATAGGCTTTTTCCCTGTTATATTAGAAAACTTTAGTTATTCATAGCATAATGGTACCAGGACAGTATGAACTGAGTTATTCGTTCATTCATTTTAATAACTATTAATGGACTTCTGCTTACAAGGTTATGAGTAATACTACTGAACATCACTTGGAGAACTTACAGTTATGGTGAAGATGAACAAGTTAAATGAGTAATTACAACAGTTAAAAATAATTGAAAGGGGTTGTATTATATTCCTAGGACTGCCCTAACAGAGTACTACAAACTGGTGGCTTAACAAAAAAGAAATTAATTCTCTCACAGTTTTGGGGGCTAGAAGTTTGAGATCAAGTTGTCGGAAAGGCCATGCTCCCTCTGAAGATTCCAGAGAAAAATCCTTCCCTACCTCTTCCTAGTTTCTGAGATTCTAAGTTGACATAAGTTTTCGGAAGACACTATTCAGCCTACCACAGGTGTATGTATGATTTGTGGAAAGAAAAAAAATCTTTTGCTATAATTGGAAAGATATTTATAAAATATGAGGAGTCTCTCACAAATAATATGAAGCATCAATTTTAGGTAAAGAAGAGACACAGGAAATAACCTGAATATTTGATAGTTGAGAAAACTGAGCACAGAGAGGTTATTTGTCCAATCTCATACCGTTCAACAGAGAGCCCTGAATTTTAGAAATAATTATCTTTTTGGAAATACAAACTTGAAATGGTTCACTATTAGGTACCTTTTACAATGCTTAATGGTTATGCATGGAAATTTTCATCTGTTCAGACACAAACCCAAATCTCACTTTAGCTAATAGTTGCTGTTATTCAAGTAATGGTTTAGTCAAAGCCATAGAAAAAATTTCCTCTGACTGGTAGAGATGGTAATGGATAATGGTAGAGATAATGAAATATTAAACATTGAGGCAGATAGAATATTAACTAACTTTACCAACAAATCAGATAACCCTGGCTATATATCTAGAAAGTTCATATTAAAATATTTTTGAAATATAGCTAGCTGAGTAGAGAAATTAGACCATTGCAGACATAGAGACCATATAGTAGGAAGGTTTTTATATAATGGAAGGCCAGAAAGGGAGAGTAAATTGATTTATGTATATAGGACAGGCTTTAGAATTTAAGATAATAGCTTTATTTTTCTTACAGAGATAATAGGGCAGAGGTTTAATGGATGAGATAATCTTTCTAATATACAAGGACAATAGGAAATAGAACCAAAAAATAAAAGTGTTTTCAGCACATACTACATCTCTGACAACTTAGTTTTTCTCAGGTAAGCCTATTACAGATAAAGAAACTGAGGTTCCGAAGAGTCATGCAAGTTGCTAGCAAATGGGAAAACTGGGATCCTTACACACTGATCTGCAGGCTCTTCTATAGAAAAAAGGGATAAAACGAGGTCTCTTGCAAAGCTTGGCAGTGACACCAGAGTCCAGGGTCAGGGTGTTAAGTAAAAAAAAAAACAAACTCAGGGAGGAAAATGGTGAGGATCAAAACCATTAATAGAGACAGAAAGAATGGGAAACTGGATGGTAGAAAAATAGAAGGAAATTAATAGTCTCATCATATTGAAGGGTGTGGCAGAAATTGGCTAAAAGCTCACCAAACTTGTTTTTTCTTCTTGGACACACAGAAAGACCACTTCTAGTTCCCCCTAAAATAAGTTTAAGACTAAGACCATATAACTGAGTTCTGGTCAATGGACTGTGGAATGTGGTCAAATTAATGTATGCAATTTGGGGATCTGGCTCTAAAACATCCCATGAGATTCTACAGTCTCTCTGCTCATTGGCTGACTAAATGACAGCAGAGACCTCCAAGTTGAACCTACAAGACAGCAAAGACACAAGATAGAAGATTCCTGGATCCCTGAGTTGTTACTTGGAATAGATTCACCCAGAAGAGCTACCTGAGTTGCACTAAGCTGTGATATGAGCAAGAAATAAACTTTTATTGTCTTAAGCTATTAAAACTTGGGGGTTATTTGTTATGACACTTAGTGTTAATTGCCCTGAATAAATATCCTGACTTTGGGGACTTCAAGAAAACTCATAGATTACTTAGGTTACCTACTACCCTTATTTCATAATGAAAGAGAGACAGAGACAGAGATGAGAGAGAGTGAGAACTTGCTGCAAATCACACAGCCAATTAGCATAACTGAGGCTATAGTCCAAAATTCACTTTATAGTTCTTTGCTTGAAAAAGCCAGTAGAAAAGGCAAAGACTTTTAAAATAAAGACATTCTACAAATACGTTCCCTTTTATTTCAGAATTTGACACCATAAATCAAGCACATGATGATATCCTCTGAACAATGTTAACTCTGGGGCAAGAAGAGAATTAATTAGTGTGTCAAAATGCAAACATCGAGCTAGAGGTAATTAGATGTGAATATGATGCCATGTAGAATCTGAAAGGAAATGAAAGTAGAGAGAAACAGAGAGACACTGAATTTTCTCTGAAGGAGGATGTCAATAATAAGCATAAATGAAGAATAAACTCTGGCTACCTGGGGACACATCTCATTGGAAACTGAGGTATAACGGCATAATGGAATGTCCAAAGTGGCTAGAGTTATGGGTAAGTTGGTGATAAATATTAGACAGTATAGCAGTTCTAAAATGAATGATTGAAAAAGTGCCAAGACATAACACAGCTATTCAAAGGAGCTATGGATAGATTAGATGGGAAAAAAAGAAAAAGAAAAAGAAAAAAACAAAGTTTTGAGAAGGGAGTTGAATGAATTAAAATGGAGACAAGAATGTACTTCACTTTTCAGCAAAAGCTTTCATGTGCAGTGGGGAATGGAATGGTAGTTGGAGCGATTAGCAAATCTTGATTTTTGAGGATCAGAGAAAGCTAAATTTTCTTTAAAAACATAGGTGAAGCAAATAGGGAAAAGATGAGGAGCCTCATGTTCACTGAGGGAGAACCTCAATTAAGCAAATATTGAATCTATTCAAAAATCATTTCAAACATAATTCCAAACTTTGTTGCTTGGTCTTTCATTTAGTTTTTGCAAAACACTAACCTTTCAGTTTTTATTTATCTGATTCCCTGGGTAGTCCTACCAAAAAGAATCACTTTAAACCTAGATTCACTATCATGCATAATGTAAGGAGTCCATTTAGCAAAGGAAAAAAACCACTACTTTTATTTAAGTGCCTTTAAAAAATCCACAATAGTTTCACTTAAGGGGAATGTTTTTAGGGAAGCTCAATATTTCTTGAGACTCCAAAGTGAAACGACTTTTTGAAATCAAAGCAGAGATAAGCTTCTTATCACCACTCATAATGGAAGACTCTCAACTTCAGGCTCCGACAACAGCTTTCGCAGTCTTTATTTTAAACATTAACTGTAAAGTTTGACTGAAACTAATTTTGCCTAAAGAATTTCTCCCTAGTAAATTAAGAACATTAATTCATTTACTAATAAAGTAGAGCCTATCTGATTATAAATCATTGATGAACTATTCCACCTCTCTATACCGCACTCTCAACTTCCCCATTTACTGTATATCCATACCCACTGCAGTAAATATTGGTTGTTGTTGTTGATGATGGTAGTGGTGGTGGTGTATGTGGTAGAAGTTCTGCATTTTTTTCCTTTCTGTTAAAACAACAGCAACTCTACATCCTTGGGAATTACCTGTTCCTCATTCCATATGACTCTCTTTGGGCTCCCAATCAGAGCACATCTGCCATCAGTCTGCTGGGTGTACATTTAACTATCACACACAAAACCTCACACTTCTGACCATAGAAATTGGCTCAGGGAAAATCATATGACACAAGTTGTGCAAATTAGAGTCTTTATAAGGAATTTTATACAGATACTAAAGGAAACCTTTATCTTTCCCTTTAAATCATGACCTATAAAAAAAAAATGTGATCCCAGAGCTGCTGGTGACCATGACTCTGTCATATAGAGAAGACCCTGAAAAAATTCTCAAGCAGGAGACTTAATCATGGTCCCTTTGTTTCAATTCTGAACATATTAAGGGCCTATTTTATATAAAATACTAGACTAAAGATAGTAAGAGACTGAAAAATAAGTATGATATTACCTCTTTGTTAAGTTGTCAGTCTAGTTAATAGTCTGTAATGTTTTAATCATCAGAGTTTATTCAAAAGAACCTAAATGAGAACATTTTTTCCAGCTATTTGATGTAATGGTGATCAAATAGATACACTTCCTGGACTCACTGAGCTTATAGATTATGGAAAAAAAAATGCATTAATCAGATAGCCACAGAAATATTTAGCTTCCAACTGTGATTAACATTCTGAGGCAAACCCAGCATATTTGAATATTTATGTAAAAGAGGCATCTATTCAAGATTTGGTGGTGGGGTGTGGTGATGATGGTAATTTAGTGGACTTGAAGGCTACAGTTGGAAGTAGACAAGGCCTAAACCCTTAATGCTGCTGCTCAGCCCTAAAGACACATCATGGCACTGGAAGACGTATCCTGCCTCTGACTAAAATGTTCAAGGTCTCCACTACCATCCTTTCTCCATCCTTCACCCCAACACTCCCTGGGAGCCCACAGAAAAGGAGCAAAGGAAGTTGAGGCAGAGGTGCTACTGGGACACACTCTGGAAGTCAGTGGAATGTGGCCTGAAACAGCAAGGTCTCCATACCCCTGGGACCAGGGAGGAGGGGTGTGGTTAAGAGAGTCATACCCGGGGCAATTGCTTCAGGCCGACTGTTGGTGAGGAACTTCTAATAACATAGTGTTCAACAGAGAAAAATGAGATTACTTTTCACCAATGCTATTAAAAATTGGAGTGGCTGTTATCCACATTTGTCACCAGCAAAGCCCATTACCAATTCCCGGGAAATAAGAATAGAATCTTGGTAATAAGATAAACTCTAACCTTTTTTTTTTTTTTTTTTTGCCTCTCTTTTTCTTTGTGCTTCCTCTAGTTTCACTTGCTGGCAGGATGCCGCACGCAGAGGCCTCGCACCCGCCTGGCCCTTCAGACCGCAATTCCTCCAGCGAAATGGCTGCTCCGAACACCTCAGCTCCACGGCCGAGTGCAGATTCAAAATGGCGGAGGCGGGCTGCGCGCAGAGACGCTGCATCCGCGCTGCCATCTGGAGTGAGAGCAGCACAGCTGAGCCTGACCCATGAGAACTCCGCCCCCTCCCACTAAGTCCCCATAAAGCAGTCCCACCCACAGCTGCAGCCTGTTAGGGAGAGCGTGTGCTCTGGAGTGTGAGCTCACACCTCTCCATTCTCTGAAAAAAGAATAAAACTTTCCTTTGCTTCTGAACTGAACTTGGTCTTGTTCTATTGCTGTGAGTGGCTCCCACTCTGCTGAGTCAGTAACACAATCAGCATATAAAGCTCGTACCACCTCAAAGGGAAGCAGGGAGGACAACATTTCCTCTTGAAGCGTATAAACTCGATTATAAGCCTGTGAGACACTGGACGAATATTTTGAGGGAGCAGAGAAGATGAGTTTACTCAACATAGTCTACCATCTATGGCAAGATTGCTGGTCTGAGTTTTCTGCTATCAAACTATTGGGTCTGGCCTAGGGCCTAACTTATAGTAAGTACTCAATCAATGTGTTGAATGAATGAACGATTATTACAATGAGAAAAAATTCCATGCTTATATTTAGCAACTTTGCCTACATTTCTAGGCAGAATGAATATCTTTTTCCTTTTCAGTCATTTCTCTCTTACTATCCTTTCATCAATCCCTATCAGAAAAAAAAAAAAAATTAGATTCTCCTGACTTCATTCTTTACCTGGAAAACCTGTATCAATATAAAATAAATATCTTAATTATGTTTCTAGTTATTTAGGAAGTTTCACTGTTGGGTCATTAGCATCTTTTAAGCATCTTACCATTGCTATAGAGGAATTGCATTACCCCAATTCCTACCCAAAGAGCTAACAGAAACAGTGATGACAAGTATCAAGTTCATTTCCAAAAGTGTGTGGTTATTTACTATTTACTATTCAGCATTGTGGGAGACTTTGATGGAGTTCTGCCTGGAAAGTTGGGAAAGGCATCACAGAGCAATGTAAGTACTCACAAAGACTTGGAGGATCTAAGGATGTCAAATAGGCAAAAATGTGGGAAATATTCTAAAGAGAAGGAGGAAAATTAATAAAATTACATGCAGAGGAAAGTAGAGTTTGATTTTTAAGGATTCCTACAACTCTAGAGAATGTGAGCATTTTAACGTGGTTTGTAATGAATTTCAATGTTAACTTTTTCCAAGGAACTCTATTCTCCAATCGTTTATATCAATTTCTATCTATACAAACTATAATCTGGAGAATACCCATATGGTAAATAAACTTTCCTTGTTAGAGCAAATTTCTCTAAATTACAAGCTGGTGGAAGTTTTCTATAATTAAAGACAGTAGAAAGGGAAAATTAATAACTTCAAGTTGAAATTCTAACTATAAGGATATCTAATTGAGTCAAATTGTGAAAATTCAGCTATTTGTGGTTATGAGGTTTCTTTTATGAATCCATGTTTATATTATACAATCCATGTTCATGCTCTTCATAATCATCTATAGCTCCTTTCATAGCTCCTTCTTTATCTTTTAAAAGCTTCAAGAAAATACAAGCAGATTGTAAGTACAAAAACTAAATTCAAAAGAAAAATAAAGTGCCAATAAATAATTTAATATAAAAGAAAACAATTTAGAATGCAATAGTATGGGCCATTAGGATCATTAGAAAGTAAAGACAAACAGCTTGAAGGATTAAAGGAAGAATGGATAAACTGATATACAGGTTTTTATTCATCTGTCTATCCATCCACTCATCCATCCATTTATCTATCCATTCATTTGACCCCAAACTCTGTCTACAATCCAGATTCATATTTTCAGATTCATATTTCCAGATACCCTTTGGACAACTCTATCAAGACCTTACAACTCTCTGTCTTTTAGAAAATTGAAAGCATCAACATTCATTTAATTTCTCAAGACAACAAACGCAGAGTCATGTTTGATTCAACATTTTCCTTTGCCACTCATACAAAATTGATTATCAGGTCATACTGATTTTACATTTGAAAGGTCTCATTAATTTTTTTTCTTTTTCTTTTTTTTTGAGCCACTGTCATAGGTCATCTCTTGCATGGATTACTGAAATAGAATTGTAACAGTTTTTTTTTTTAAATAAATAAATAAATTTATTTATTTATTTATTTATGACTGCGTTGGGTCTTTGTTGCTGCGCACGGGCTTTCTCTAGCTGTGGCGAGCGGGGGCTACTCTTCGTTGTGGTGCGCGGGCTTCTCATTGCGGTGGCTCCTCTTATTGCGGGGCACGGGCTCTAGGCACACGGGCTTCAGTAGTTGTGGCTCACGGGCTCTAGAGTGCAGGCTCAGTAGTTGTGGCGTACAGGCTGAGTTGCTCCGCAGCATGTGGGATCTTCCTGGGCCAGGGCTCAAACCCATGTCTCCTGCATTGGCAGGCAGATTCTTAACCATTGCGCCACCAGGGAAGCCCCAGAAGTTTTTATTTTTTAAGAAATAAAATGCGGTTGATAAACCAAAGACTCTTTTTTTACCCCTCTCTGTTTTCATTTCCTTCCCACCCTTCCCAAACAAACACAGTACCCTGAAGTTGGTGTGCTTCCTTCCCATGCACTTTTTAAAAAAATATTACTCAGGCATAAAAAAGAATGAAATAATGCCATTTGCAGCAACATGGATGGACATAGAGATTATCCTATTAAGTGAATGAATTAAGTCAGACAGAGAAAGACAAATACCATATGATATCACTTATTTGTGGAATCTAAAAAAATGATATAAATGAACTTATTTACAGAACGGAAGTAGACTCACAGACATGGAAAACAAACTTATGGTTACCAAAGGGGATAGCGGGAGGGAGGGGGGAGAGATAAATTAGGAGTTTGGGATTAATATATACACACTACTATATATAAAATAGACAAACAACAAAGACCTACTGTATAGCACAGGGAACTATATTCAGTGTCCTATAATAACTCATAATGGAAAAGAATCTGAAAAAGAATATATGTATGTATAACTGAATCACTTTGCTGTACACCTGAAGCTAACACAACATTGTAAATTAACTATACTTCAATTAAAAATGGTTTAAAATATTGTATCATGTATGTACACATCCAAAGCAATGTTCTGTATAGTTCTGCGTATTTTTAAAATAAAACTACATGGTGTAACACCATGCATATTCTTCTGCATCTTACTTTCTTTACTCAGTGTTACTTTACATTACTTCAACTTTTTTTTCATTCAACACTGTAAGATGTATTTCTGTTGATATGGTTTATTTGAAATACTGTGTAGTATTTATTCCATCTTACCATCTTCCTGATTATTTATTTTCCGTATTTTATTTTCAGCTTGTTGTTTACCATTGCCTCTTCCCAGTTGGTTATTATTAATATTAGTAGTAATAGTAGTAGCAGTAGTAGTACCGGTCAATGATTATGTAAATTTACAAACATCTTCATCAATTCTTTTGCACATTTCTCCTACAACCCACTCTTTGTTTTGGTGTCAGTTTCCTTGTTAGTAAAGTACATTTTGAAAGTAATAAACTGTCAGAGTCTTTGACTGAAAATTTCTACCTCTCTCTTAACTGAGTCCACAGTGATCATTTTACCTCAGCACAGGATATTATTTCATTGTTCTCTGGGAAAATTTTTACCCTAATTATTATTTTTTTATGTATCTTATGATTTTTTTCTGAGATATTTTTAAGATTTCTATATTGTTGGGGCTCGCCGGTGGCACAGTGGTTAAGACTCCACACTCCTAATGCAGGGGGCCAGAGTTCAATCCTGGGTCAGGGAACTAGATCCCACATGCATGCTGCAACTAAGAGTTCTCATGCCACAGCTAAGGAGCCCACATGCCGCAACCAAGGAGCTGGCGAGCCGCAACTAAGGAGCCTGCTTGCTGCAACTAAGACCCAGCACAACCAAATAAATAAATAAACAAATTTTTTTTAAAAAAAGATTTCTATATTATTGATGTTCTATATTTCTTAAACTCAAGAAAATCTGGGCCTTTTTGTTTTGAATATTGCCTCTCATGTTTTCTCTTACAGAATTTTATCAGACACACGTTGGACACACTGGATCTATCCTCTATGATTCAAAACTACATTTTTTTGTGACCCATAACTTTATCTCTTTGAGCTATATTTTCTATGATTTTTTTTCAAGCCCACCTTCTCTTGGTTTATTTTCTCAGTGGAACATATCATCTAACAGTCTTTAAAATGTACTCTTTTTCTTTGTTACTTCTAAATTGAGGGGCTATATATTTCATTTCTTAATGTTGAATTTGTTCCTACCTTAAACTTGGCTCTTCTTTCCCACAGCTTAGTACTTTCATTGTGATTTCTATTTTTTTTTTTTAATTCTTAATCATTTACCATTTGAGTATTCATATTTCATTTTAGATTGTAATATTGTTTCCATTTCTTGGTGTTAGTTTCTCTCTTTGTTGCATCTACCAACTTGCCCCTAAGGTGATAGTTTCCTCATCTGTTATGCACTTTTTTGAAAGTGAGTTCATTTTTAGTAAGACTCTTTGGCCTCTGGGGAATCTGAAGTGCTCTGACATGTAGAGTGGTTTATTTCCTTTGTGGCTATAGGAGTTTCAGTGGTGCAGTAGCCAGAATTCTAGATGACCCCCATGACCTCTTTCTCCTGATGTTACCTTATGATTATATTATATTACATGTGATGGTCAATTTATTTGCCAACTTTGCTAAGATTTAGTCCCCAGTTATTCAATGAAAGAGTAATCTAGGAGTTGCTCTGAAGGTATTTGTAGATGTGATTAAGTCCATAATTAGCTGACTTTAAGTTAGCAAGATTATCCTAGCTAGTCTGGGTGGGACTGATTTACTCAGGCTTAAGGCCTTAAGAGCAGAACTGAGACTTCTCAAAAAAATTCTGCCTGTGGACAACCATTCCAGCCTGCCCTTCCTGCCAAGCTGTCCAATGGATTTCAGACTTTCCTAGCCAATCCCCACACTCACATATGCCAATTCCTAGCAATAAATCCCTTAATATACATCTCTTCTCCTGTTTCTCTGGTTGAACACTGACTGACATATTGGCAAAGAATTTTTTCATATGTAATTAAAGATAGAAAAGGAACAAGTACCCCAACTCTACATGTACAAGGAACTTAATTCTGCCAACAACCTGAATGAGCCTCAAAGCAGATTCTTCCCCAGGATGTCCAGATAAGAGCTCAGCCCAGCTGACACCTTGATTCTGGCCTTGTATGACTGTAAGCAGAGAACCCAGCTCGGTCTGTCAGGTCTTTTGGCCTAGAGCACTGTGAGTTAATAAACAGGCATTGTTTTAAGCCACTAGGTTGGTGGTAATTTGTTACACAGCAATAAAAAACCAATAGTGGTGTTTTGGACTAGTATTTGTATTGATTTCTTAGGTTAGCATTCCATACCATGGATAGTGTAATGTGAACTTCATCTACTTATGCATGACCAGGCTTGAGTTTAAATTTCTGGTGTGTGATTATTTACACCCTTAGCCTCTGGCAGGCTGCATTCTTTCTTGTAGTTTCTTTAGTCAGTGGTGGATGAAACATGACTAATTCTGTTTTTATGAAGCAGGCAGCTCTTGGCTTTATGAACGATCTCAGGTCCAGGTCCACTTACCTATTTCAGAATTTCTACAATTAATCTTCTAAAAATCTCTTTCATGCAATACTTTTAAGGGCTAGTCTGAGGCTTCTTTAGATAAGGAATGGATCTAGAAAGAATAGAAAATGCAGAAGTAGTTTTTCTTACAGCAAAAAAAAAAAAGATAAGTTTCTTTCTCAAAACTTCCAACCTAAACATATAATTATAATTATGAGAAAAACCAGGATCAGGTGGTAGAATGAGACTAGAATACAGTTTTACAATCACCGGATTCCTTGGGGACAAATATTTCAGAATTTAGCACTTTTCCAATGTGACAAAGGTAAGGCAGGGCATTTACTATATATTACATAACATCCCTTCTAAGCCTGGGTCAGTGTCCTATGATCAAAGACACTGGGATGCAGTATATCAATATTCACACTAAGTGGAAAAATAAAGAATATGAAGAAGTTTCACTCCTATTTGGTTCATGTTAGGGCAGAGTTTACCACCAAACAAATTAAAATAAATTCTAAGATTTGGGAGCTCTTAGATTTTGGAATTTTAATAAGGGACTGTGTGTGGGTATAAACATTCAGTGAAAAGTGTTTTTAGGAGTGAAAAAAGGGATCCTAAAAATTGGGATAAAAATAATATTCTTCCATAAATAATAAAGAAAATCTCGACAACAGGGCTTTCCAGATAATTATAGATTTTTTGAGAGCCCTTGACTACACACACTACTTTTACGCAGGCTTAGCACTTGGTGTTTTAAACCTGCCCTTTTAAATTGTGAATTCCACCTAGATAGAAATATAGCCTACCACTATTAATACTAAATAGATATTGTACTGTCAAAAAGTAACCAAACCATCAGATTGTTTGGCCATGTGCTATCTCACAGATCCTCTGAATTCTGTTTTCCTTGGGGATAACAGCAATGTTTGTTCGTAGTTGGACACTGTCATTCTAAAGGGGTCCTACACCCACAGATGCCACCATGGCTGAGAGGAATCTGATTTACAGCTTAGTAAGGAAAAAAAAAAAAGTCATTTACTTCTTTTGTTGCTCTGCAAAGGCAATTAGACAAGAGCGGAAGCTGCATATAATTCTGGAACAATGCTGAATGGGGAGTGTGTGTGTGTGTTTGTGTGTGCATGTGCCTGTGTAGCATTTTAAAGCAGGTGTAAATAAATAATCTTTTCATTTATTTTAATTCTTTCAAAGAAGCAGACACTAGGAAAATAAGAAAAGAACAGTAGAGAGCTTTGTGAAGGAGAACAGTTGTCATCAATATCTGATTTTCATTCCTGTCACCTTTAATTCCAGGATACATTGTCATGTCTTAAGTGATCCTCCATTCAAACTCTGTGTTTAGAGTATTTGCAATGACAAAGAGCTTAAATCTAGGACACCTTGATCTACTACTAACAGTGTTTGTCACAATTCAAATAAACATTTACCTCTTGTGCTAAATGATTTTCTTGATAATCTCTGGCCTTTGTTCTGACTTTTTCTGTTCTGCTGAGGCTGTTTTCCTGAATCTAACTACACCAACTGAGAGATCAAGGACTGGTTCCTCTTTCAGCCAACAGAATATAAAACATTTCTATTAAAACAGCTTTTGAAATCACCCCTCCTCTACTTTTACTTAGTTTCTCTCATCACCTGTGCTTTCAGTTAAGAAAAGTTAGTCATCATCCTCATAGGTGACAAATGGATGAAAGGACTGATGACGACAGCAATGGGCTGCAGTAGGAGTTAATTATGCCCTGGTACATGTCTTTCATTAAGGTGCTATTTCCTTCACCAGAGCCCTCAATAAAGCATTTCTCAAAGGGCCCCTTAGAAGTCTGTTCAGGGAGGAGCAGTCTATCAGGCAGTTCCAGGAGGGATGTAGTGCTGCATCCTGTGAGGTGGCATTAATGAGGCTGAGTAATGCAACTTGACAAGGCCTGATGAATGGGACTCTCTGGGGGGATGGTCTGACAAAGGTAGGCTCCATGACAAGCATAGTTTTCTAAACAATGTGAGGCTTCATTTATCAGTTGATTGGTTATGAAAATGATCTAGTTCAAAAAGAGGATTGGGATTTAATGAAGAAATTGTCTTCAGTGGTTAGAAGCAATATGAGTTGATGGTATTACCAATGATGGGTTTATTGGTAATTCTGCTTTTCATCCTGTGACATCAGAGAAATCTCTGGCTAGAGAGCCTGACTAAGAAATTGCTTAATGGCAAATTGGAGTGAAAAAAATGGTACCTCTGGACTTAACATTTTTTGTGGCTCTCAAATATGTCTAGATATGCCAAAGGTGGGAACTGATACCATCTAATAGCTTTGGCTTCTAAAATATGCTCTATCACCACAGTCTTGATTATAATGTTTTATATATTCAGGTTAGAAGAGTCTTCTGGATTTTTTTGTTATGCCCCATACTTAACGAATATAAGCTTTGAAAGACAATTTGAAAAGGGGTACTCCTTATTTGTTTTTTCCTACATTGGAAACTAGAAACTTAACTATAATAGTTGCATTGGTTTTACTAGATATGTTTAGTAATGGAGATTAAAGGTATTTAAATTAAGACACTGTGGAGATGACAACATTTTGTTGAGGGAGATTACGAAATACTCATACAGAATGAAGTAAAGAGTTAGTACACCGGATTTGGATTTCAGTCTTGAGTTCTTCTCTTCTAAACAACTGACAACAACCCTTAACCACTGCACTTAATGAAGTAGTTCTTATTAGAACATTGCCTTGTTCCACATCATTTATGTTGGGATGTCAACTTCTTATATTTCTAGGCCTTTGTTATAAAGGTTTTTGTATGACTGTAGTTTTTCAAGTCATTGGTTTTGGTACCCTCACATATGCTTTGCAAAATGTTGGCCCTGGGTCTGTGATGTAGCAGCTCTCTATTAACCTGTGTGCTCCATCCATGTCTACTGGTGGCTTTGTTCTCTTCGTGGTATCAACATCATCATCTTCATTATTATTACTATTAATTTTGGTGGAACGATAGAGGAAGATATGTTTGTAAAGTCTCCATTTTCTTGAAGAATGAGAAGGAAAGAGATGCACAATTACCAGGAGGCATGGAAGCAATGAAGTTTTCTATGCAAAACTACTAAATATATCCATCTTGCCCTCCTTCCCCACAGGCAAAAGTAGGATTGGCACTACTGCAGTTAATTTCTAAATTCTGTATACTGTCTTCAAGCCAATCACATGCTTGAAATAACATGATCTACTGATAGATATACAGCTGTCTCTCTAAAACAATTCCCAATTCATTTGCAAGTCAACTAATCCTTTGTCTCATTTTGCTTCTATTTTGAGGCCCCATTTGTGTCTGGAAGAAGTTTTTGAAATATGAAGATGATGATAATCATAATATGCTTTTGTGAAGTTCAAATTCTACAAATTCTTTCATTAACATCACAGAATTCATCTCTTATAATAGCTAAAGGGAGGGAGAGAGTTTCAAATCTACAAATACAGAGAAGAGGTGAGTTGCAGAAAATAAGAGAGAATTTACAAAGAAAATTCATATAGTTCTGAGTTTAAGTGTCCTGATTAATCTACACATCTACATTAAGTTCTTTCAAACCTGAATTTAAGCTCTAAACAAGTATTTTATTACATGGCTTATCCTAAATTCTCCCTAACGTTAATGAAATCTTTGAATCTTGAAAAACATGTGAAATTCAAATGCAGTGTTCACAGTGCCATTTCAGTGTCTCTCTTCACTTTTTTATGGTAGTGTAGAAGGTTTGGCACCTCTTCTGGGCTTGTCTAATTACTGCTTGCTCTTGGCATTTAGCCCAGTTAATCTCATTTTATTTCCTTCTACAGAGTATCCCAGATAGAGTAAGGTTATTTTGAGATCTTTACAGTGAATAAATGAAATTTTTCTTAGGTGGCTGCTATCACTTCTAAATCAAAGCCTTCTTTTTATGTCATTGATAAAAGAAACACATTAGGCCAATTTAAAAGCAATGTCAATTTATAATTTTATGTGTGTGTGTGTGTGTGTGTATATGAATGATGGGCCAGATAAGATAAAGAGAAGATAATCTCTGGGTGGAAGATTCCTGAAGTCAAAATAATTTTTCTTTATTATAGTGGTTTCTATAAACTTTAATAGTACTCTTTTTCATTATTTATTAAATGTATTTCAGGAGTTCATATGAAGGACAAACACAAAGCAAAACCTGTATAGCTCAAACTACCCCAAAGAAGACCACTGTATGACTTTTTGTTAATCTCTCTGAGTTTTATCATATGCTACCATGATACCCACATGAAAATCTTTAGAGTTGGAGACTTGAAGTCCAGAAATAGAATGTGAAGATAGACATAAAATCACCAACTTCATACCCTACTATCACAGTATCTGGCATTAAACACATACACATACACACACATACACATCCACTGAAAGTTGGCCTTTTCAAATTCTAAAACTTTTCCCTTGTACCAAAATGATTAATTTTGATAAGTGCCCAAATGTTTATATGAGTTATAGAGTAAACAGAAAATGTTTGAAAATAGGAAAAATGTCTATATTTTGCCACAACTGAGCTTTTCTAAAAGAATTTATTCACTCTTTCCCAGCCTATTCATGAAGAAGCAAAACTCAGTAAATGTAGGGGCACATGTGGATTTGTTATATAACTTTGGAACCATAGAAAATAGTTTCCCTTTTTTTTTTCTGAAATATTTAGCTCAGAGACATGCTGATCAACAAAAATAATCTAAATTTAAGACATGTAGGGCTTCCCTGGTGGCGCAGTGGTTGAGAATCTGCCTGCCAATGCAGGGGACACGGGTTCGAGCCCTGGTCTGGAAGGATCCCACATGCCGCGGAGCAACTGGGCCCGTGAGCCACAACTACTGAGCCTGCGCGTCTGGAGCCTGTGCTCCGCAACAGGAGAGGCCGCGATAATGAGAGGCCTGCGCACCGCGATGAGGAGTGGTCCCCACTTGCCGCAACTAGAGAAAGCCCTCGCACAGAAACGAAGACCCAACACAGCCATAAATAAATTAATTAGTTAATTAATTAATTAAAAAAAAACTGACTTTCGAAAAAAAAAATGACATGTAGATATTTTTTGGTAACTTGTTAGTTTTGAGGAAAAATTAGCAACGAATTAGATAGTTGAACATATATACATGTGCACAGGTGCATTGAATTTCAATATACTATGTTTTTTGCTGATTAACTTCTGGGGCAAGTAATTTCAAAAGGTTTCTGTCTTAATATTCTGGGCATCTAAGGTTAATTATTTCATAGAGCTATTATAAAGTTGTGAAATTTCACAAACTATCATAGTAGTGTATATATCATGTATGGTACATAACCATGTTGTACAATCCTCAGTATTCCAGTATAGAAAACAATAGGAATTCTAATCCTGTGACATATATTTTGCTAGTGTGAACTAGTACAAACAGGGGGTGGGGCAGTAGGTATGGCTAAAACAGTAAGTAATGCGAAGAGATTGAAAAAGTTGAAAACGATATATAAAATGAAGCAAAATTGACATCTAGACCATTTCAGCAATTTTTACGTTAAAATATCATCATTGTTTCTGCAAGGAGGAAAGATATGTTATTTTGGAGGCTTTCCCTACATTCAATCTAATCTCTTCTGGGTACCGATTTTGCTCCTTTGACAGCACCACCGCGCTCATTATGTACCTCAAGTCATCAAGCAGAGGTTAGGAGAGAGGAAGCCTGTTCCCTGAAGCAATTTCTTTCGGCAATGCTGCTAGAGCACAGTTCAGAATTATCTTTAATATGAATGAGAAGCTGGAGCCACTTGAATAGGCAGATGGAGTTTTGTTTTTCCCCCCAGACCATGAACTTGTCTGCTTCTTTTTTCGAAGAACATTCATCATCTTGGTTGCTGTTTTGTCTAACCTTGTTCTGCCATTCTTTCCAATTACTCAGTTTAGTTTATCCATTCCAGGTTAGCTAATTGGCTTTGCTTAGCCCTCCTTTTCACACATTTCCATCCCATTCCACATGTAATTCAAGTCCCATTAGCTCTCACTTCATTTAAACCAACATAGGGCTCATGGGAGTAGTAGGACTGTTGGAAACAGGTGCAACTGGCCAGATGGCTGCCTTGCCAAGAGGGCAAAGCAGACTGAGCAGCTCCCTTGCCAAATGCAGACTGTCAGGCTGAGACAGCTAAAAGGGTTAGCAGAGGGCTAAACATGGATTTAATTGCTATAGTTCTTCTGCTACTGGTTCCCTCTTAGACTCCAAATGCATATTCTTTTCAGGCTTAAAGCCAACTTTAAGAAGCAATCAAGTTGCTTATAAAACATCAGGCATCCACCACTATAATGTATGCTGCCAGGACATTGCTTGGTTCTATTTCAAAAGAAATAAGACCAGTTCTAGAGCTTATTTGGGTGCTAATTTGCTTCTGTGAACATCTATTTTCATGCCATATTTGCTACTCCCTAAGACTGTCTCATGGTTTTTAATTCAGAGGGCACCCATTCTGAACCTTGGATTACCCCCTGGTCTACTTTCTCCTTTATTGGCCAGGGCTGCAGAACAGAAAATCATGTGGATCTTGCCTACTGCAAATTCATGGTATCCAGTATCAAACAAGCTCTAGCCCAGTGGGTTTATTTTTTCCTTTTTTTTCAGAATATTCCACAAAAAAATTTTAAATGCTACCATTAAATCCAGATTCTGCCTACTTCACTTTTGCAAAGATGACTGGACCTCTATTTCTTATTATCTGTTGGCCACATATTCCTCCATATCTGACTTTGTTTCACATGACTAATAATATTGTGTGTTTAAGGGACATCATTTGCCTGGTAATCTCCAACCCCAGTTATTTTTTTATCTTCAGTCTCCATTTCCCTGAACTTGAAGCAATGAACACTAAGTCCATGTAAATCACCATATTTTATTTTATGAGATTTTATTTTTTTTATTGGGGCTTTTGAAAGAGCATATTTTTGATTTCCATTTAATCTTCTGATCCCATCTTTTCTCTTTTTTCTTAATGCATTCTGTACATCTGGGTGTTATTCAAGACTCTCTTCCATCCTCTAGGTTATTTCTATTTCATTTTCCACAGCAAACTGACTATGCTGCATTCCACAGTAACTCCCTATCTGTGGCTCAATTTCCAAGCACTAACCCCAATCACAAGATTTTATTTTAGCGGATTTTAGGACTAGTAGATTTTTAGGACTGGCTCCACAGTTTTTTGTTTTTTGTTTTTTTTTTTTTCAGTTCTATGAGTTCAAGGGCTATTATTCTTTTTTATTTATTCCAAATCATCTAGTTAACTGCCAGCACCCCCCCGCCCCGCCCCACTGCCTTGTTACCAAAATATTCTTTATTCTCAACTTTTTCAGTTCTACTGCTAAACATTTTGGTCTGAACTATAATTAACATATCCTTGAGCTATTACAATGGATTCTACCTAAAAAGAATTGATACTAAAGACAACAGAAGCTAAATATTATGTCATATTTACCATGTGGTAGATATCCTTCTAGTTGATTCAATGAATTTTGTCATTCAGTCTTCACAATATCCCTATGAAGTATTATTATCCCTATTTTAAAGGTGATAACATTGGAGTACAGAGAAATTATGCAGCTTGTCCATTATTATAGAACTACTGCAAGCTGGGACTTGAATCCAGGATTTCTGAGAAGGAACAACTATGCTATAATGCATCTACTTCCCTTCTTTGTCTGCTCTCCTCTGAATAACATGTTTTTAGAACAATAGAGGACATTCCTGGCCTAAAAGCCTCCAGAAAAAAAAGAAGAAGAATCCCAACTTAACAAAATACTATCCACACAAATTCATAAGCACTTATCTCACTGGACTCCTGGTTTTCTTTGTAGCCTTCTCAGCCCTTCCTTAGAATTTTGATATCAGTTATATATCTGGGACTCTGGGTTTACCCTTAGAAACAATTGGTTATAAAGGAGACAACAGATCAATCTTTAGAGGGAACAAAACTACGAGGGGTGAATTTTTCCTCAAATAAAGGATCCTTGTTTTAAAGCATATGGCTAAAAATAGTTATATTTTTTATCTTGAATTCACCAATTATATTACCTTGCCCCAGTAGCACAATTTCAATTTTTTTAGTCTGTTAATCTTCTTACATCACCAATTTTATAGTGTCATTCTGTTTTAAAAAATGTCACCTCCCTCCCTGCTTCTTGAAGGATAAAATTCAGTGCTGGCCTATCACTCAAAACCATCTGTAAACTATGTATAACTTTCCCTCTATTATGCTCCCAATATACACTAGCCACCTTAACCAGAGTATTCTTGTCATTTTCCTAATAATGTGTCTTTTTTCACTCTAGTCCAAAATCCTGGTATGATCCCATCTCTGTATGCTGAAATTCTACTCATTTTCTAAGAGTTAGATCATGGTTTTATGCTCTTCATCCCTTAGCCAAAAATAAGCTCTTTCATTTCTCAATTCTCATTGTACTCTGTAATTCCCTTATTGCACTATCATATGGTGGTTTGACTTTTTGTTTTCTCTTTATGTACTTTTCTTATCTTTGCTGGAAAATTGTGAAACATTAATATAAAGGGTCAGCATCACAGGCTTCTTTGTATTTTACAAGAAATGCTCAGTAAATGTTTATTGTTGATACTATACATAATAAGTGGTATCATTAGTATCTCAGTTAATAATATGCTTTGATGAAAATTCCAAACCTGCCATCAGCATGATGTTAATAGCTAGCAATTAAGGAATTCCAGGGGTAGCACTGGCACATTGTATGGTATTTAATTTCATCCTTCAAACAACCGACATGGTAGGTATCCTGACTCTTATTTTATAGGTGAGGAAACTAAGTTTCAAGGAGGTTAAGCACATATTCAAGATCCAGAGAGAAAGTGTCAGAGTTCAGGCATTCCTGACTTCAAAGCCACATTCTGCCAGTCTTCTTTTTTGCATCCATACGGTTTTTCAATAAGACTCATTGAAATATCTCCTAGACTAAATCTTACTTCTGTGTTCCCACTTTTACCTCCTAATTCTAATCTCTCATCAATCCATGTGTTTATTTCTAGAATATGCTCTTAACTAATTGCTTCCCTGCAAAATTTCCAGCATTATATACTGATTGCTATACACAATACCTTGACTCATTTTCCTTAAAATTTTCTACTTTCATCATATTTTTTCCTAGTCAACTAGCTATAAAATAAGCTTGAATAATTTTTCCAATAATCAATTTTGCTACATCTAAAATGGAAATAATAACATAGTCTGTCTCATAAAGTTGCAAGTATGAAATGGATGCTAAAAGCATGCTCTGCTCACAGAGTAAGCATTTAATACATTTTAGTTTTTATTATCATGTACATCAAATTTTAGAACTGCCATGTCTAACATCATTTTACAGAGAAAGAAAATGAGATGCAGATAAGAGATTTGCCTAAAATCAACCAGAAAGTTAGAATTAGGTCTAAGAGTAAAATCCTGACCCAACACTAATTTTTTTTTTTTACTATACAAAAATTGCTTGACTCACCTTACCTACCTACTTTCTTCCTCACTATCTGTCATGTATCCCTTGCTTCACATCACAATATGTTCGTCTGTACAATTTAATCTTGTTTGCTTTGAAAGCCTTCTAAAGCTATTTTAGTTATCAGTTCTCTCCAACTCTCAGGTCCTATTCAAATAACACTTGCTTTAAGATATTTTCCACAAAAACTTCAGGTCATACATACTCTTCTATGCCTAACTTTCTCTGAGGTTTACTTTCTACATTTTTCATTTATCATAAAATTATATCATACATTGTATGTCCTATAAATGTTTCGTAGTGTGTGATACTGATTTTAATTTTACATAAGGAACTTTTAACACCCCAAACTAGCTGAAGCTAAAAGGATTATTGCTGTCCTGCCTTGCTGAGACCTTCTCACCATCATCACGACAAGACCTGGTTTGTTATTCCACATGTCATTCCAGACTATTTTGGAGCAGGCATATTTGAGTTTCTGGGCTTTTATATGAATATGTGAGAGATATTTTTTCAATATTGTTTTTTACAGCTGTTCAAAAGTCAGACTTTGAGTTCAGAGTTGTCATCAACTTTCTTGCTGAAGTTCAATTTACTGCCTTTCCTAATTTGCTACTTCTCTAGAGATCTGTGTAACACTGAAGCATGAAAATGTTTGTCCTCCAAAATACATTTTCCAAAGTGGCCCAAGATAGCTGCCAGATTTCCCAGGATTTTTGTCTTTCCTATCTCATTGTACTGCCTCCACATTTCCTCTCTTCATTTTATCTTTGCCTGAGACAGTGGAAGAGTTATAAGAACTACCCTGGAGTTTGGGGCAATTTCCAGCTCAAGTTATAAAAAGAATCCCCCTCTTTTTGTGAACAATTCATCTCTCTGATACCTTCAAATAATCTCTTTCACCATATTCCTCAGAGCTTTGTTGATTAACCATTTTATGCTGACTGTGGGTCAGCCCAAGACTACATTGTCAATATAAGCTGAAGGAAAGTCATAATAGTTATTACTTATGGTAAAACATATTCCATTTTCCATTTATAGACCCATTACTTTCATCTGTAAATGGCTGTAAGAACTTGTACATTTATTTTCATTTTCTGCCTATCCTAGCTCTTGGAATAAGAAATTCTTCAAGTTTTGAATAAGAGCATTAAATATTAGCATTATCTTTCAGTAGTGGAATTATGGGCAATTTTATAAAGTATTATATGATATTTTTAAAATAAATATGAAGTGATTTTACAATCAGAACAAAGCTATTTTAATTTTGATAAAAACAAGTCTTTTCAGTGTTATTATCTAGTTGAAGTAGCATTTCATGTTATACATTTTAAATGTATCTCCATGGTTTTTTCTTGTTGCAATATTTTTAAAGGTATCTTCTTGTACAATATTTAATATATTAGCATTTGTTATAGTTGCTCATTTTCATCACTTTTAGTCACAGCAGGATAAGGCTTGGAAATTTTAAACAGACATTTTTATGGCCACACTGTTTTATGATTCCAAGACACCCCACTAATTACTCCAGTGTCATTCGTTGCCTAATAGGAAAAGTATTTAATGTCCAGGAAAAAATCCATTGAACTCCCCCACAGATACTTTTTAATTAATGGCAGAGAAACATATTCTGAAATCAGGACTTTCAACCGCAAAAGTCGATGCTTCACAGAAAAAAATTGATTTTTAATTTCTCAAATCTTGACTATTAGACATAGACAGAATTGGAAAGAATGTAGGATGCATCCTAACAATTAGATCTATCCTAGAAGGAGATAAAAGTTTGACTTGCCTATGAAAGAAGGTTGATTTGAATAGTAAAACTACGCTGAGATGGGGACCCAGTGTCCAAATTTCCAGGCCAAGACTTAGAGGAGCAAATGTATTAGAAACTCTAAGAAGTTAAAGGGAATCCAAGAGCACAGAAAGCATCTCAGAGCAAAGACCGGAAAGACTACTAGCTTCTTAGACATATTCCTCTTCAACTGAGTTGATAAAGTAGTGGAATTGCAAGTGCTGAGAGATGGGGATGGTGAGTGGGCTCACAGGCAGCATGTTATTGTCAGCACCACCCACTGTGGGGAAGGGAAACACCTGAACTGTATCTATAACATTTGAGAGAACCTTGAAAGTGGCTGAAAGAGAGCCACCAGGTTCAGAGCAGATTCAGAGAGTGGATGTAGAACAAACTTGGACACCACATGTAGCAACAATGGGTGCAAATATATGACAGTGGGAACCAAGTGGGATGGTACTGTCAGTGGAGGCTAGTGTGGATAGAGGACAATTCTGGATCCATATTCCTCTAATGCAAGAGTCATATATAATCACCTCCAGAGAGCTCCACCCAGGAAAATGCTAGGTTAACTGAATGATACTACTAAGTGTTAAACTTGATATGACTGAGTTTACCTTGGATAGGTAAGATTCATGCTGTATCTCTGGAAACGTCAGCTCTAGAAAAATAAAACAGCTTTGTTCAATTCATTCATGACCACAGAAACAGATTTATAGTAAATCTAATGTAGCTGAAACCCCAGAGCCTCTCACTTGCTCAAGCTTCTTCCAAAGCTCAGCTCTAGCAATGCTTTTGTGAAATATGCAAAAGTAGATTCTAGCCACAATTGTATAAGACAACTGCCTCTTTCCACTCTGACTTTCCTTTGAGCACACTTCCCCTCGTGTCCCGGAATCCAATTAAGGGTAAATTCAACTAAGTGGAAATTTCACTGGAGATACATTTAGTTTGGGCTTAATGAGATGTATGTATGTGGTTCACATTCCCTTCCATGAAGGGTTGAGTTAGTGTTAGCCTCCCATGGTGCTAAAGCACATGAGTTATGCATGGTTATGCGGTGGTTATGCATGGTGCATGGTTAGGAGTCAGGCTGTGAGATGAATGAGTCCTACAGTACCAAGCACTAGAAATATGTGGGCTATGGAAGAGAAACAGGTTTGGGATGTGGTATGTGAGAACTTCTCACAATCATCAGACATGTAAACACTTAAGTAGAAGACTCAGTTCTCCCTCATGCTTATTCAGTGAAAAAATTCTTTTTATTACTGCACATATACCCAATAATACAGTATCTATTACTATAAATGCACAATAAATAACTCTTTTCATTTGATTATATAGAAATGATTAGAATTTCTAAAGTTTTAGAGAACAAACCTGTAGTTGTACCATGGAGTATGTCAGTGTATAAAGAATCATGTATTTTTCATCCTTTTATAATAAATTGCACCTTAGCATTACATTTCTCAGTGAGTTGTAAAACTGAAACTTTTCTAAACTATCAATAATAAAACAAACTTATTTCTATCATTGCAGACAAGAGCCTGAGTTTTCTTCTATACTCGCTACAGAAAATGGTATAAAATCATTAATGTATGAAGAGGCTATAAAAAGTATACAACCAAAATTTTAGGGAAAAAAAGTGTCATAGTTGTATGTCAGTTTATTAGTAGAAGTGTTATTATTTTCCTGAATTTTATAATGCCTGTGGCATGTATCAGCTTTAAATTTTTTTAATTTTGTGAATTTTTTCTAGTTTTAAATAAATATTTATATATCCAACTTTGTATTTCTAATTTTGTATTGTTTTCTTCTCAAATACCCCTATTCCCAATTATATACATTTCACACCCTCTAAACCTATGACCAGAAATATCATCATACTTTTTACTGATACTTGAATACAAGCTCCATGAGAGCAGGAATTGTATTTCTTTTGTTCACTGTTCTATATCAAAACCTATACAGGATCTGAAATATAAAAGGTACTCAATCAATATTTATGAAATGAATACAGGTCACTGTTTAAACTCTGTGCTTCCAAGCTGAAGTAGCCTAATGTTTTATTTGTTCTTATTCAGTAGACTTGCTCTACTTAATTTACTGTATTAAATTTTTCCCACAAATATCATGATGTTTTCATAAAAATTTGTAAAAAAAATTCCTTGCAAAATTCTAGTATTTTAAAAAGAATTTACTTTCTGCGGTAGTGATGGATTCAGTTTAGAAAATATGTAAACACAAGACACTCAGGAAAGTACAAGGTGAGGGGAAAAGATAAAAGAAAAAACCTAAAGACAAGACAGGACAGATTATTACAAGAGGCATGAGAAAGGTGAGAAAGAACAAGAGTTGAATATGGAAAGATGGCTGAACTCAATTTTCCTTTTCACTTTAAGAGAAACTCAAAAAGAATATTAAAAAAAATCAGCTTTCACATTTATCCAAATGACCAATGTATGTTATATTCTATAGATAGATGTTTGAAAACTATCATCTTTAGCTTTAAATAATATTTACTGAGTGACAAAAATACCCTGAGGGATAAATAGTTAAAATGATAGGCTAGCTCATTTTATGCAGAGGTGAAAAGAAGCATGAACCACATGTTGCAAAACTGAAATGCTAAAGGAAGCTGTGATGTGTGGGAACTGGGCCAAAACTGAGCTCAACAGACCAGACTCAACAAACCATGGAGATTTAAAATTTGGAGGCTCTGATATTATTAAAATATTATGATTTAAGAGAGCTTTAAGCTTTAGAATAGTAGCTGCCATTTGTCCAACTCTAATTTGAGATTATGCTCTTGAATATGTTTTTTTTTTTTGTAACAGTGATGATATTAGATGCAAGCTCATACAAATAACAAAACGGATTATTTAAAATTTTAAAAACTGACTTTTTAAATTGCTAGAGTACATTGGTTCATTCCCTTCTCCTACCCCAGGCTTCTTGAAGTTACTCTGCACTTCAGCGTATTACTCTCTTGGTGCCAAAGAAGTGTCCATATTGCCTTATCAGATATGGCAAAATTAGCAAAGTGGTATTTGATTGATGGAATTTTAGGAAATTCTTGAATGACCTACTGTCCATCTCCAGTCAGTGGCATCGCTAAGAGGGTTCTATTCAGAACTGGTACTAGGGGAAATTGGTGAGTTTATATTTAGTACCTACTATAATCCAGGAACAACTTATTAGAGTTGTGTCCTCATGATGCTCTTGGGTTACCATAGAACCATTCTCTATGTATTTGGAATTCATTTCCTCTTTTCAAATTTATCTGGCTTATGTTCATTACTTAAATGCCATACTGCCTGGTGAACTATCAAACAAGTTTCCCTTTGTAAGTTAACTTTTTACTGTAACAGCAGCACTTACTACTTAAACTATAAGAGTGAATAATTATGGTTATTTCAGGCATTGTGTCACAGCCATAATATTATTTACGAGTAGGAAGGCTAGGTCCTTTTGATGCTCCCTAAATCATACCAGGTAATTGTGATGTCAAATTGGTTGTGAAGGTGACTCTCCTTTTATTACCGATAGAAGTCATATCACTTTGAGGTATATGTTTGTTTTATCTCAGGACAAAGAAAAATTTTCCACTTAAATGGGAAACAAAAGTTTAACACAACTTCATACAATTATTTAATTTTAAGTCATGTCAACAACTGTGAAGATATACTGAGCATCAGTTGAGTGTCATCCATTATTCTAGGCACTGAAGATACAAAGAGGTAGGCATAGTCCTTACTCTTAGATATTTTTTTAGTGAGTGTGTGTGTGTGTGTGTGTGTGTGTGTGTGTGTGTGTTCTGGGGTGAGATGGAGTCGAGTAGCAACCAGGGCTGGGGGAGAAACAAATAAATAGATGATTATGTTGCAGGGCTATAAGCTCTGTGGTGGCAAACCTGATCTGTCTCTTAGTACAGAAAAAAGGCATTATCTCATGCAGGCCAGGAGGCATGGTCTGAGTTGAGTCTTCAAGGAAAAGTAACGGTTAGCCAAACAAGGAAAAAGAGCATTCAGGGCAGAGGGAACAGTATAGGCAAAGACATGGAAGACAAAAAGCTGTCACCATTGGGAAAGAGCAAATAGGTCAGTGTGGTAAAGATTATCTTCAGCTGGGATTTAAACCCACACTCTATTTTCTACACTATGTGATTCTATACACTCCTGATAGGCTACAGCCTTGGAGTATGCAGATCTACTTAGAAAATGCACCCTTGACACTGAAGCTAATGATTATCAATATAAAACTGATGAAACTATTGCATTTAATTAATGGCTCACTATTTAGAATCCTGAATCCCTCAGAAGGATGCTAATATAAAATGTAATGAATGTAATATAAGGTAAAAGTCACATGAATTTATTTATCTATTTATTTATTTAATAAATATTTATTAAGTGCCAATTATATGTTACAAAATTGTGCTGGTGGAGAGATGCAATGATAAACAAGCTATGCCCTGTGCATCCAAACACATGACAATATAATAACAAAAATGGTCTGCCTCAAGTCTGAAATACAAGAGACAAACAGCAAAAATTGCTCAGTATAATCCTGGCCTTATTTAATAGAAATGGGCTGTTTTGGCTGTTATCACAGGTATCCTGGTCTGTTTAGCAGTTTTATCCCTCCGGTAAAGGTGGGCATATATCAGTCTTGATAATACTATTTCGTAAAATCATCTAGTATATTTATCTTGATTCTTTGTTCGTTAAAAAAATTCTTTCTGACAGTAATTTCACTATTCCATCTAGGAATAAAATGTTTTGACAAAATACAGGTGTATTCTGAACCTCATGGCTGTTCTAATTCCCATTTTCACTTAATAATATTACTTTATGTCTGATCAAGCAGGAACTTGTGATTTAATGCTTACAACTATTCTCTGAGGCCTCATCACTGTGGTAGGAGCTAACACAGACCAATCTGTATTGCAGACTAATACAGAGGATCAAAAATTGACTATGAGAGAGTCAGCAAAAAGGGTAGTTAGCCTTTGTTGCTTATCCAATCAGCCACTATCTTTATATTAGTTGTACTAGGCTGTTTATTATAGATATTCAAACATAGAAAACAGACAGAGTAGCACAGTAAAGCCCTATGTATCCATAGTCCATCAACAATAAATATATTAGTATGTATCTCTAAAGAATGTCTCTTTAAAAAAATAAAAACCTAAAAACCGTCATTACCTAGATATTTACAATAGCTCCTTAACATCCTTGAATATCTGCTTAAATGTTCAAAGTTCCAATTGTCTCATATATGTTATTTTCATTAACACTTATTTGAATCAGGATCAAAATAAGGACCACACATTGCAAATGGCTGATATGTTGTTTAAATCTTCTTTAATCTATAAGGATCCCCTTCAATTTTATTTTCCTCACTTGCAATTTAAATGTTGGAAAAAAGAACATAGGTGCTGATTGCATCCCTGTAGTGTCACTTGACATGTTCATTAGTCATATCATTAAATTTGCATTTGGATCTAAAGATGTCTTCTAAATTAAGTTCCTCTTACATTTTATTTTTTGAAAATATTATTCCATAGCTGTATGTTCTATCAAGAGAGACAACATCTAGTCATCTTTCTTTTTGTGATGTTAGCAGCTATAGATGCTTAATGTCTAGATCTAAATTACTTTTAGAAGAATCAACTTATCTTTGTAACTATGTTTGAAGGAAATATTGTGTTCTTCATATTCCTATCAACTGAATATAGGAAAAGAAAAATGGATGCATATGGTATTTCTTCTTCTAGAAAGAAAGAGAGAGAGAGAGAGAGAGATCATCAATGTAAAAAAAATAGCTACTCTTAGGAATCTTATAATTCACTGGTAATATCATGCAAGTTATTTCATTGTTGCTATAGAAATCCTAATGAATAAAAGCCATTATTTTAAAACAAATGCTATAGTAGATATTTTCAAGTCTCATGAGATCTCAGCACTATGAAGATTATTTTTGTAGCTTGGAAATTGTTTCTATTTATATCTGCTTACTGTAAGGTTGAAGAAAGTGAAGCATATAAGGCACCATGTCTCACGGACCCATAATTAAAGTCACATAGGTAGTCAATTGTAGAAATGAGAATGTAGCTAACACATATTTTGGCACTATTTTACACAAAATGTTAAAATATTCCCTAAACTAATAAAAGAAGCACAGGTAGAGATACCGTGAAAAGAGAATTCAATTTAGGGCAAATGATTTTTTAAAAAAGCTTCAAAGGATAGGTAATATTTGAAATAGACATTGAAAAGTAACTTATATGTTGAGAGGGAAATTGGAAGGCATTCAAAATGGAAAGCAGTGAAATGGAAATGGATAGTAGCCTGGTTTGGGTGGAGAGTGGTGGACTAAAGATGGGTAAAAATCTGTAAATGTGGATGGAGACCATATATTAGTGGCTAAGTATACTTGGTTTGGAACTAGATATCTAGAGTACAAATTTTAGCTCAGCTTCTAAGTAGTAGTGTGACTGTGTTAGTCTGGGTCTTCTGAGAAGCACATACCAAGACAGATTTAGCCATACAACAGCTGATTGAAGTAAATGCCTATGAGGGAAAATGGGAGATAGCCAGAGGAGATCAAGAAAGTTGTCAGACTATGATTTCGGTCTGCCACCTGTTAAAGAGAAAGAGAAGGAAGGAAGGACTGCAGTGTAGCTCAGGAAATTTCTACAAAATCGGTAGGGAGTCTTTGAGCCAAAGTTGTTTGTCAGAAGAGTCCTGTATCTCCCAGTAACTGATTAGGAGCAGCCTTTAGGAACTATGACTTTGGTGCACAATGGTGATGGATTTCAGAGCCCAGCAGCTGGAACCATGGTCTATTACACTCCCTACCCTGAAGGATACATTTTTGTGTCTTGAGTAGCTAACTTTCTGAGTTACAGCTCCACCATTTAACAAGGGGAAATATAAATATTTATTTCATAGATTTGTTGACAATTAAATGAGCAGGTATCTATAAAGTAGAAAAAAAAATTACAGTTTAGAAATTGTTTTGGTTTCAGATATGATGTTGGTGGCTTTAATGATTATGGCAAATAAATGTAAGGGTAAGAATTGTTCTTCAATTGGGTTACAAATCAAAAATGTATAAAGTCATCTTGGCAAAAACGTGATATTTTCAAACTGTGCTATAGGAATGAAAAAGCATTTATTGAGAGAGAAGTGTCAGAAGAACAGTAGGGAAAGGCACCATCATCTCATGGGATTTAGAGATAAAGCAGTGGGAAGGAGAGGCTATTAGTATATACCAATCTTATAAACAAGACATTGAATGAGGGTACCCTATTGGAAAACTGTCATATTAAATAAGGCAATATATTAGGAGGTAACAAAATCCTGAACTCAAATGTTGGCTATAATCATGGAAAGAAAGGCCAATATAAATGAAACACTTAGGAGAATTCATCTATGGACAGGATATCTAAGTAGATGTGTAAGGTGAGAGGAAAGAAGAAGCAAACTTTGTCACCAAGATTTCAAGTTTGTATCTTGGGAATGTTGATTGGGGGTAAAAAAAAAAAAAAAAAAAAGGTTTAAAAAAATTTAAAAGTTTAAGTTTAGATATTGTCAATCGATTTAAATTTTAGATTTTTGAAATTGTGGTGTTAGCCAGTTATTCCTATCTAAAAATGAAGGTTAGCATCCTAGGAATAAGTTAGATCATCGGTAAATAGACTTGGGACTCAATAGAATAGAAATGATCTTGTGATTAAGAAAACACATATGGTCACCAAGAAAATAAATGTAGAGAATAGTGAAGCGAAACAAAGTCAGGACTTTCATTTAGTTCCTGAATTTGGCTAGCAGGTAAAGCCAGGGCTTTGAAAGTTAGTAAAAGTGAGTGGAAAAGGAAAGTAAGAGGGAAGAAATAGTGAATTCAGAAATTTAGGAGGTCAATTTTGTTTCTTTTTATGGCTGAGTAATGTTCCATTCTATATATGTGCCACATCTTCTTTATCCATTCATCTGTCAATGGACACTTAGGTTGCTTCCGTGTCCTGGAATAGTAAATAGTGCTGCAATGAACATTGTGGTACATGTCTCTTTTTGAATTATGGTTTTCTCAGGGTATATGCCCAGTAGTGGGATTGCTGGGTCATATGGTAGTTCTATTTTTAGTTTTTTAAGGAACCTCCATACTATTCTCCATAGTGCCTGTGTCAATTACATTCCCACCAACAGTGCAAGAGGGTTTCCTTTTCTCCACACCCTCTCCAGCATTTAAATACCGTATGCTAACACATATATATGGAATCTGAAAAAAAAAAAAAGGTTCTGATGAACCTAGGGGCAGGACACGAATAAAGACACAAACGTAGAGAATGGACTTGAGGACATGGGGAGGGGGAAGGGTAAGCTGGGACGAAGTGAGAGAGTGGCATGGACATATATACACTACCAAAAGTAAAATAGACAGCTAGTGGGAAGCAGCTGCATAGCACAGGGAGATCAGCTCGGTGCTTTGTGATCACCTAGCAGGATGGGATAGGGAGGGTGGGAGGGAGATGCAAGAGGGAGGGGATATGGGGATATATGTATACATATAGCTGATTCACTTTGTTATACAGCAGAAACTAACACAACATTGTAAAGCAATTTTACACCAATAAAGATGTTGAAAAAAAATAGAATAGAATAAAATAAAATAAAATAAAATAAATTTAGGAGGCAGTGCTGGGCCAAGCCCGGCCGGGGTGAGGGCCAAGACAGAGGCACTGGAGTGCAGGGGGCGGGCTCTGCAGGGAAGCACGCCAGAGGGGGCACGGGGAGAGCAGGGTGTTGTGGTTTGAGCTTGAGGGGGAAGCTGGTGGAGCAGGAGGCTGGGTGAGCAGTCTGAATGCCAAAATGGATCACCGTTTTGCTACAGCATTTGTAATTGCTTGTGTGCTTAGCCTCACTTCCACCATCTACATGGCGGCCGCAACTGGCACAGACTTCTGGTATGAGTATCGAAGTCCAGTTCAAGAAAATTCCAGAGGTTTGAACAAAAGCATCTGAAATGGCTTTGCTAGTGATAAGGCAGATGAAAAGACTTATAATGATGCACTTTTCTGATATAATGGCACAATGGGATTGTGGAGACGGTGTATCCCTATACCCCGAAATACATACTAGTACAGCCCACCTGAAAGGACAGAATCATTTGATATGGTCACAAAGTGCATGAGTTTCATGCTAAATGAGCAGTTCATGGAGAAATTTGTTGATCCTGGAAACTAGAACGGTGGGATTGATCTTCTTCGGACCTATCTTTGGCATTGCCAGTTCCTTTTACCTTTTGTTAGTCTAGGTTTGATGTGCTCTGAGGCTGTGACTGGACTTTGTGCTTGTATCTGCCGAAGCTTGTAACCCACCATTGCCACAGGCATTCTCCATCTCCTTGCGGGTCTGTGTACCCTGGGCTCAGTGAGTTTTTACGTTCCTGGAACTGAACTACTCCACCAGAAATGAGAGCTGCCTGAGAATGCGTCTGGCGAATTCGGATGGTCCTTTTGCCTGGCTTGCATTTCAGCTCCCTTACAGTTCACGGCTTCTGTTCTCTTCTTCGGGGCCCCTCATACCAACCGGAAAGAGTACACCTTCATGAAGGCATATCGTGTGGCATGAGTGGGAATCTGCTTGCTCTACAATTGCCATTTTTATGATTTTTTTACATTAATATTTTCCCTTATCTCCCCCCCCAATTGTTTTTAACTTTGTGTGTGGGGTGTGTGTGTGTGTGTGTGTGTGTGTGTGTACCATTTTACCCTGAAAATTCATTTTATTTATTCACACAGATGGTTTCTTAATACTGCTAAAATTTATATGGAACCAGAATGAGTCCATTTTTCAGACAAACTAATCTAGGTTCAGAGTCCAGACAGAAAAAAATGGGTAGACTCTTGGCACAAATTTGTCAAAGAAAATTGGTAGCAAGGGGTTGACCCAAAGCAAGTTCTGCTGATGTCTGTTGGACTTCTCAGTACAATAACTGTATGTGTTTAACTGGAAACTCTAGTTTCTTTGGGAAACCTCTTATCATCGTCAAAACTTCTATTCACTTTGCTGTTGTAGATAGCCAGTCAGCCACAGGTATTAGTGCTATTTTCAAGGACTTAGGCTATCTAAAAATAAGGAAATTACCTAAGATCTTTTTCCCTAAATATTGGCATATAGCTTCATCTGAGGTGAAATATCACGGTTGTTTACCTATACTGTGTCTGTTTACAAGAAAGGAAGTGTTTACATGGAATTTTAACTTTGTAACTGCAAGAATTCCAGTTCAGCTAGACAAGAGGATTAACCTTATTTTACTTTTTTTTTTTTTTAAACTCTCCTTAATATGTCAATAGGATTTTCAGTATCACCAAACCATTTTGGACTTTTGTTCCTTCCCTCATACACCAGGCTTATTAAAACAGTGCTTTCTTTTTAACACTACATTTGGGTCCCAGAGTAAAATTCTCCAACTGCCATCTATTTATTTCAGCTAAGTACCATAAAGAAGATTCCACCATAATGACCCCCTGGAGCTATGAAAACTACCACAAGACCTAAAGCTTTGTCTGGTCATTAACTTCCAACTATGGTCTTTATTTCTTGTGATGAAATGATGTGCCTTTCCTTGCCTAATCCCTTCCTGGTGTGTATCAACATTATTTAATGTCTTCTAACTCAGTCATTATTTTATACATATGTCTATAAACACTGAACTTTAAAAATCTTATTTATTTATTCCATTACTTCAGTACTTGACAGATTTTTTTAAAATGTAACAGTAATTTCTTACAAAATCCTAAATCTGTCTTTCTTAAAAAATAAATGAGACGAGAAAAAAAAAAAAAAGAAATTTAGGAGGCAAATGATGAACACTGGCCAGGAAAATACTTCAAGAAAAACTTCAATCTTGGAAATCAGGATAGAAGAGGAATGAAATAAATGTGTTAGTGAAAACTGTTTAGTGATCTTTGAGACCACAGTTTCATTAGGTACAGAATCCTAAGTATACAAAATAAGTCAACTGTATGGAAGATAAGGCATCAAGGGTAAATTCATTTTCTAAGATTGCTAAAAGAAAATGGAAAGAAAGTGATAAAACAGTAAGAAGTTTTGGGGCAGCAATAATCAGAGAAGTGTGTTTGTATTTTTGTTTATTTTTCTCAGGGGGTTGTTTGTTGCTTATCCCAAGTATATTTTCAGGCAGAGGGAAAGAAAGTAGTTGGAAATGAAAAATTAAAGAAATATATGTAGATAGATACATAACTTTAAAGGACATACTTGATAAATCAAAGCCCTAGAGAAGACAGAACAATGAGTAGGATTAGAGCACAGCAGAAGGATCAGCCTCGGTTAAAAAAAGATTATTTCGGGCTTCCCTGGTGGCGCAGTGGTTGAGAATCTGCCTGCCAATGCAGGGGACACGGGTTCGAGCCCTGGTTTGGGAAGATCCCACATGCCGCGGAGCAACTAGGCCCGTGAGCCACAATTACTGAGCCTGCGCGTCTGGAGCCTGTGCTCCGCAACAAGAGAGGCCGCGATAGTGAGAGGCCCGTGCACCGCGATGAAGAGTGGCCCCCGCTTGCCGCAACTAGAGAAAGCCCTCGCACAGAAACGAAGACCCAACACAGCCATAAATAAATTAATTAATTAATTTAAAAAAAAATTGAAAAAATATTTCTTTCTCAGAGATTGTAAAACGGAAAGAGGGAGAAGCTATAGAGTGATTTCAGAAATGAAAAAGATGGATGATGAGTGTGGAGAGGCTTGTGGGGAGCCTTACATTTCTCAGTAAAATGGAGGAGTGATACCATCAGGCCTTTTCTAATCGGTAACATAGTCCCCTTAACTTGGTAAACCCCACTGCCGGCTATAATGTATTGACCACATTTACGCTGCTGGAATGCCTGGAAGCTTTTCTCCTCATTCCTGACAGTATTAACGAAATGATTCCATTAAGGCACAAACTAGGCTAATATTTTATTGAATTAATTTATTTAGATAGAGTTTGATTACTTAGGTATCATGATAATCACCCTGGAAGCATCTGAATAAAATAACCCAATTAATTTAACAAATTCTTAATTTACTCTTGCATTCCAAATGTAATTAAAAAAATCAGTTTAACCCATTAATATGGACTTAGCAACTTGGTTTGTCAAATGAAGATAAAGCAACAAACAAAAATGTCACTCATAAGAACTTTCTCCAGAAACATCAAGTCATTAACGTTCACAAATTTTCAAAAAAGGATGCATAATGATAGCATTATTATTTTATATTTGAAGTAATTTTTACTCCCAAGTGAAATTCTGATTTCTTAACAAATTATAAGCAGCTAATTTTGATTCTACTTATGCGTTAGTGAATACTACTATGAATTAAATCACTTTCTTTCCCCAAGAGCTATATATATTAAGAACTGCTATCAATAATCTGGTACAAGGACCTTGGCCCTCCTAGTATATCCTCCCGGGAAAATTCAATATCAGCTGTGTGGTAGAGACATAATAAGATGAAAATATTTATATAGACTTTGGTATAACTGTGACCTTTTCAAACCAGAATCACCCATGCCAGTCTTCATTAGAGCTGAGACCCAACCAAAATAAGGTTCAAGTAACAGAAAGAACACATCCTCTTGACAAGATTGTCTTCGGTATTTTGTAGTCATAATTTGCAAAATGATATGGCAAGCTTTCCTGAACCAAAGAATCATAGGACTACTGATCCCCTGTGATGAAAAATATCACTACTTCAGAAACTGGAAGCTTTCATGAACTGCATTTTGAAAAGCCATATGTATCCCAAAAGCCACAAAGTGTCATTGTTTCTGGTACTTTAGTAACAAACACTTAAACCTGAAAAATATGGGGAATGGAACACTGGCATTTCTTTTATCTGAGGACTTGATGAGAAAAATGATGCCTGGTAAGCCATGAATGGTAACTCATACACAAGGAGTCAGATCTAGAAGCCAGGGGGAAAAGTAGGTGCACATACCTGAGGTCAATGTTGGTGATTTAGTTAGTAAATTAATTCAAAAAAATTAGCCTAAATTGTGTCTTCCTTTTAGGCTAATAATCTTGGCATCATTGCTGTCTTTGGCAGCTATAATTAACAATCCTGCAAATATATCTCTGCCTCTATTCTCCGAAAAACCCCTCTTCATTCTTGTGGGAGATGTCTTACAAAGCCCAAACAAGTAGTCATCTAATTAGAATGGGCATCAGAGTCACAAGTATGTTGGATTCTGAATCATCCCTCTGCTATGCTCTAAAGCTTGTTGGCAGAGAGGGAAAGAGAGAGCTGTTTCTTCCCATTCATCTCCCTTCTTTATAGCACTCTCACAATTCCCCCAACAAAATGAAAATGAGTCAACTGCATAACCCCATGGCAACAATGTCCAGTCAAAGAGAAAAGTGAATCTTCATAGAGGACATTAGGAGCAGCCTGGCATACGTGCTCACTTGTTTGCTACTGACTGATGGTGTCCTAGGAACTCTCAACCTCTGCCTAGGCCCTTCTTTTTTTTTTTTTTAAACATCTTTATTGGAGTATAATTGCTTTACAATGGTGTGTTAGTTTCTGCTTTATAACAAAGTGAATCAGTTATACATATACATATGTTCCCATGTCTCTTCCCTCTTGCGTCTCCCTCCCTCCCACCCTCCCTATCCCACCCCTCTAGGTGGTCACAAAGCACCGAGCTGATCTCCCTGTGCTCTGCGGCTGCTTAGCTGGTAGGCCCTTCTTTTATGGAGCTAAGAACCCGAAGATTCAGGAGCATCAAAAACTCAGAAGCCAAAACAAGGTCTCCTGAATTTGTGATATATATTCCTTCTTCTTAAAATGAAACTAACTCTGCAATAGTTCATGATTTATTTTAAAAGAGATGCGTATGGCATGCTTAAAGGATAGATATTTGCAATACATCTGTATTGGATTTTACATACACACACACACACACACACACACACACACACACACATGCTACTGAAAGTCTCAGCTTAGCCAACCCTCTATCATTAACTTTATTTGATCACTTCTGATTTAGTAACTAAGAACCAGTTGGTACCCACATGGAATATTTCTTTACTCTACAGTGCTCTGGGGAAAATGGATTTATGAAGTTGTTTTCAAATTATATTCATCCTTGTTAGTATTTTGAAAAATAAAAAAGGATAAAAAAACACACTGGGTTATATATATTCTCATTTTCTTGTCCAAACAGTTTGTTGCAAGGAGACTACAAGACCACCTTGGGTTATTTTAAACTTCTTTCATTTGTAGCTATGTTTTTGGCCTTCATATGTGTTTATTAAGTGTAATATTATCTGCTTTGTCTGGCTCCTCAAAGCAGCAGCCAGACCATAACAAAGTGAGTGTTGAGAAATACTGTTAACAAGATCAAGATATATACACAAATATTTGCTGCCATCAGCCTTCCTTCACCACAGGAAATTATTTAGGAAAAAGAAGCAGAGTGCCTTGTTCAAAGCAAATCCGTGGCCACAAATGCCATCATTATTATTACTTTGCACTCTAATGTCTCTGCCTTGTTTTCTCCATCTTTTCATACTCCTATAATGATTTCTTTTGTTCTAACTTTATCTCAAACCCATAGAACCCTGACACCAACACTCTCTCATGGATGCCTGCTTTTGGGTTGTTCTTTGTTCCTTCTCACATCTTCTCCTCAATTATATTTTTCCCTATTTTCTTCAGACATAATACTATTTTTTCATTATCTTCATCTTCCTTCTCATCCTGCCCTTGCAACCTACAGAGGTAATTCTTTATATATTTTTTCCTGTAGGGGAGAAATTCAACTGATTTGTATCTAGCTAGAGGGAAAGGAGAGGAGAGAGAGAGAAGAATAGTTCTTCTGAAGTATTTAGTGTCCAACACATGAGACCCGAGCAAACAATATTTGGATCTTCCACTGAGAGATGGAAGCCCAGCCTTTATGTTTGGAAGCTCCCTGGTGTGCACATACTTTCTCCCAGGTCGTCAATTCTAGGTGCTACTGTGAAGGGTTTTTGCACATCAAATTACAATCCCCAGTCAACTGACTTTAAGATAGATTATCAGGTGGGCCTGACCTAATCACATGCACCCTTAGATCTGTGTCTCAAGACATAGGAAATCAGAGACTCAAAGTTGGACATGCTCCTGTTGGTCTGGAAACACTAGTAAGGAACTGTGAGTGACCTCTAGGAGCCAAGAGGGATCCCTGGCAACATTATTTAAAAATGGGGACATTCCTACAAGTACAAGGAACTGAATTCTGCCAACAAGCTTAATGAGCTTGAAAGAGGACATGGAGCCTCAGACGAGAATGACAGTGTGACCAACACTTGGTTGCAGCCTTGATTATAACCGTGTGAAACCCTGAGCAGAGAACCTTAGCTACACCGTGCCCAGACTTCTGACGTACAGGAACTGTAAGATAATAAATTTGCACTTCTTTAAGCCACTAAGTTTACAGTAATTTTTACACAGAAATAGAAAATTAATACATAAATAAATTATTTATAAATAAATTGCAAAAAAGCAAGTTTGTCATATATCTGCTGTTGCATGGTTAGGTTCTAATATGCTAAAATTATTTTTAACAAAGAAAATTTCATGATTCCAAAATAAAAGGGAAAATGTCTCAAAAGCCTTGTTTAATTGTTTACTAATATTTATATCTATAGATACAGCTAATAAAGATGCTGAAATAAATTATTACCGGTATCTTAAATAAAGAATTCAGAATACAGGAAATTATAAGCAACAAACCACTATTATAACATCACAAGTATTCATTGATTTTAAGTTTTGGATACTGAACAAAGGCCTTAGAACCACTTATGTTTTAAAATAACTATTTCTAAGTTCTTTAATGAAGTGCTTCAAAATACTGTAGAAAGGAGAAACTTTGGACTCACCAGAACTCCCTCCCCTTCTCTTTTCATCCTTAGTGAGGGAGATACATGTCCACGGTGTTGATGACAAGGGACAGAATAACAAAATTTGGGGCAGATTCCATTCCTTGAAAATTTTTTCCAGTGTAGAATCTGTTGTTAACTCTTGCCTCTCCATTGTATGATATATACAATGCCTAATTCCCAATTCCCCCCTTTTTTCTTCCTAGTAGAAGCCCTTTTAATCCAGAGATTCACAATATATCTAGTCCTCAAGGAGGGTTTTGATTTTTTTGTGCCAGTTAGATCATGGCCTTCCTTAGTCTAGAGGTAGACATGTGAATTAAGTTTTCCCAATCAGATTGAAGAAAAGGAATATTTTCTAGGTTTAAGGGAGAAAGCTCCCCTTTCCTCTCCTGCTGGCAGTTAATAAGCATTAATGTTGCTCAGGATGTCACTGGCAGCCATCTTGAAACCATAAGGACAACCAGCCCTAGGCGGTAGCTGAGTACAACAGAGGAGAAAGAAGAAAAGGAGATGGAGCCTTGATTATATTAGGCTTCTCATTACAACACACTTGGAGTTCATTCTACCTCTGTACTTCCAGTTATATTAGATAATACATTTCTTTGTTGGTTAAACCCCTTGGAGTTGGGGGTTTTCTGTTATCTGCAGCTCAAATATCCTAACAGATAATGTGAGAGATCAATACTCACTGTCAGTATGCTGCTTAAACTTCAGCTGAGCTTAATTCTCAAACGTAAAGCATTTCAAAGGCTTATAAAATTTCATCTCTAGTTTCCCAGGCAACTATCACATGTCACTCATGGATGTTCCGAAGCACACAGGTAATATCCCATCTCATCACCTCAATTTTAAACCTGGAGAAAGACAAATGAAATGGGTGCCAATAAATCCTCAAGGCTGCAGAGATAAAAGAAAAGAATGAAAATCCAGGAGGCAAAGGAAAGTAAACAATCTACTCTGCTATCTAATCTCCCCTTTTCCACTCTTTGTTTTCATTTCTCTTTTTTAATGCTGCCATGAGAGATTCAAAATTAGATATAAATTTTCCTGGAGGCTAAGTCCGTCTTTCTGCATTAGTTTCCTGGACTCACTTGACCCTTGCATATAAGTAACACCACGTCCTGCAGAGAAAAGATTCAACAATTCCAAATTCATAATCTAAGACCTTTTGTTCTCTTCTCTCCCACATCATAAGAATAAAAATCAATCTCAGACCTAAATAGGTATAATAGACTTTAACGTAAATCATTTAAATGCTAATATTCTTTCTCTCTAAATGATTCTTCGATAAGGCTGAATTATATGCAAAATGATGGAAATAAAATTGAAAAATTATTTTTTGTCAAATTTTATAATGTTTTTTCCCATCATAGGCAATAAGTTGGAGATAAATTCAAGCCAGGGTAGGCAGCTTTGTTCATAGTTGCTTTGGATAATAACCAAATGAGACTTTCATTCAGGCCACAGAAGAAATCTCATGAGACACAAAACATTCAGAAAAGCTGAGGACTTCTATGTACCCAAGAACTACTCAGCCAGAAACCCAGAAAGCGAGATCATCCCTCACCTGAACTGCTCATTGGCTCCATACTGGCTTCCTGGCTTCCACTTCTTTTCTGCTATCACCTTGTGTCCACACAGTAGCCAGCATGATCCTGTTAATTATGAAATAGAACATCATCTCTGCTCAAAACCACCAACAACTTTTCATCTCACTCAGAACACGATGGCCATCAGACCTCCATATAATCTGACTTTCTACCACCCTGTTTGACTTTATATTCTGTGCTACTTTCTTTCTCAAAGTCCACCCCATCCACCTTGGCCTCCTTGATGTTAAAAATGCCAAGCATGCTTCCACTCAGTGCCTCTGGACTTACACATCCTCTGCCTATGAAGTTCTTCTTGGAGATATTTCCTTAGCTCACCCACTTTAAGTAGGTTTCTGCTGAAATGTCCCTGTATCTTTTCAGATACATTCATTACTCCCTGCCCAACCTATACAAAATAGCACCTTCTATATCACTCTCCATCTCCTCACCCTATTTTCCTAGAGTTTTTCATAGTATTTGTCATCCCTGAACATATTACATAATTTATTGTCTATCATCCATGATAATATGAGCTCCATGACATCAGGAACTTCCCTTTGTTCATTGCTTATATCCCAGCACTTAGAACAAGTACCTGGCACTTGGTAGAAGCTAAATAAGTATTTCTTAAATACATGAATAAACTTTTATTTCAATAAAAGTTGCCAAGAATATTCACAACATATCTAGATAGAATACTGTTTTAATGAAAGCCATTTTATCCTATAATTCTGTATAATGAGATTATTTCTCATTCTTTTGCTTTTAAAAAAAAGTTATTTCCTTGGAAACAATCTAAATATTCATCAACAGAGAAATGGATAAAGAAGATGTGGTACATATATACAATGGAATATTATTCAGTCATAAAAAAGAATGAAATAATGCCATTTGCAGCAACATGGATAGACCTAGAGATTATCATACTAAGTGAAGTAAGTCAAAGACAAATATCATATGATATCACTTATATGTGGAATCTAATACAAAAAATGATACAAATGAACTTACTTACAAAACAGAAACAGACTCACAGATCTCGAAATAAAACTTATAGTTACCAAAGGGGAAACGTGGTGGGGGAGGTGATAAATTAGGAGATTGGGATTAATATATACACACTACTATATATAAAATAGATAAACTGCAAGGACCTACCATATAGCACAGGGAACTATACTCAATATTCTGTAATAATCTATATGGGAAAAGAATCTAATAAAGAATATATATATATATATATATATATATAATATATGATTCACTTTGCTGTACACCTGAAACTAACACAACATTGTAAATCAACTCTACTCCAATAAAAATTAAAAAGCTATTTCTTTTTAAAAGGGAAATATATATTCATTACAGAGAAATATGTATGTGCATGTGTACATATGTGTGGAAAAATGTAAAGGAAGGAAAACAGAATGTAGCCACCATTCCATCCATCAAAGGACAACCGCTGTTACAAACTATATAGGAAGAAGCTATTTTCATTTCCTGGGAAACAATTTAAATTAACATTTCATTCCATGGATTGAAACAATTTCAGTTTTTGCTAAGAAACAGACTGAGCGAATCACCATCAAAGACTCACTGACTATTCAGCACAATGTTAGGCTTGATTATTCACAAAGAACACACATTTCAGATTGTCCCAACTGGGAGAAGCCTGGTCTCCCCATACTAGAACAAATACCAGCTTTAGCAGTCTTCTAAGAAGTAGACAAAGAAAACAAACAAATCAACAAAACATCAAAAGGCAAAAACCAAACAATTAAAAATGTCAGTGAACTTCCTCTAGCATTTCATTCAAATACAGTTATAAGTGGAGCAAAACTATATTTACCCTCCCTAATGTCCCTATGTTAGAAGCAATTAAAATGTCCCTTTGTAAGAAGCTCAAGGCCCTACATCCTTTCTTTGAATTATTATCCATGAATCAATTACAATTTGATATTTTATATATATATATACATATATATTACGTACAAAAATTTTTTTAAATAAAATTTACGTTAAATCTCTTCTGGCACTGTGGCTGCAGCTTTCAACTTTTACATAGTTGACTGTGCTACTGTTTGGATGTTCTTCTAAGCTTGTAGCACATATCATTAGCATTTCCATAATGTCAATATTCTAGTTAAATTTTGTCCTTTGAATTCATCTACCTAAATAAGAAAATTCAATTTTGAAATTAATTCATCTCCATTCATTTATCCAGCAAAACAAGTTCAAATTATGTATTTTCAAGTTACCTAAGGTTATAATGTTTTTAGAGGTTTGTTTCATTTGAATTTTCAAAATCATATGGCAGATGTTTTCAAATGACATATTTTTGTTGTTGTTGTTGACATGCCCCATTATACATATATCTTAATACTCCCTCTGGAGTCCTCAATAGGACTGCTTAAAATGTTACTGGGAAAAACAAAAAAAGACATGACATGCTGACATGCAAGTCAGTGGCTTAGGAAAGACTATTCCCATACTGAGGATAGTCAGCTTAAACTGACTCAGCCCAAGTCCAAAAGTTTAAATATTTGTAGTGTTCTTTGTCTTTTACCAATTCAGAGATTTTTATTTTCCAAAATTTAATTGCAATCTCCATTTTACTAATAATATTCATTCTTCTTATATAACAGGAAACTCAGCAATGCACAGAGGACAGATCGTTTTGATCTAAAACTCATGGCCTAAACTAAAATTTAGCCCCAGTTACTGGGGAAGATATGTCATAAAGCCACTGTCAATAGGATCTGGGTTCTAAAGAGAGAAGCTGGGGCTTTATTTTACTACTAGGAAATGCACCGTTAAATAAATCTATACTACGTTTTCTTAAATCACAATCTAAGACCATCGAGCAAATGTGTGAGAAATTTAGGTTAAGGCTTGAGCCTCCTTTAAACATTTATCATGACATTACAGGAATACATTGTTCCTCCAGCTTCCCAAATAGGTGCCACATGGAGAAGCTAATGTCCAAGGGCATCTAAAGTGTAACCATAATGTTGACTCAGAGTATGCATACCCTCATTCATTAAATCTTATGTTTATTGATTGATGCCTACCTTATGTGTTAAACACTCTTCTAGGGGCAGGGGAACCAAGCAAAGTCCTGTCCCTCAAGGAGCTTATAACCAATCATCTCACAAAATCTGAAGGTTTAACCAATATACATCAGGCTTCTCAGAGTAAAGAGATAGATGTTTTCAGGGGATTTAATCTCATAATATATCCAGTCTTGTACCATTTAAAAAATTGCCTCAACCTCACCTGGGGATGCTTATAAAAAGTAGATTCCTTGGCCCGCTTGACACTGAATCAGAATCTATTAGATTACGGCCCAGATATGCACTCCATTGTCAAGAATTGGAAACCAGCAGAAAAGAGAATAAAAGGAATTTCCAAACCTCTCCCTCTCCACTCCTTTGTCAGTCTGAATCCAACCCCTCTGGTGCTTCTCCTCCCTCTAGTTCACAGAGCTGAAAATGTTGTTCAGCTTGATGTAATAATGATAACTATAATCATACAAATTGCATATTCCACTCCCCGTGGTGCCGCACAGAGAATTGATGGCCTTGTGCAGGCAGGGCAGTCATGTATCAAAGCTGCAGGAACTGTGTAGAAGTCAGGAAATGCCAGTGCTCTCCTTCGCTTTATGTTCCTTGTAACCTTGCTGTCTCTCTCAGTTGCTGTAGCAGAGATCAGGTAATCCATCAAAAGAGAAGCATCATAAACTACCCTTCTGCCTTCCAAAGTACCCTTTTTTCCTCCAGCTTCTGATTTCAAAATTGAAGCTGGAAGGAGTTTTAAGATAGTGTGGAATCCTTGGGGCTCTCAGAATCCTGGCCCCAGCCTTTTGGTCCTCAGCCTATCCCAACTGAGTCTTTCTTATTAGAGAGATCTCCTCTCCTCTCAAAAGACACTGGACTTTTCCAGAAAGCAGTCACAAATTCCATAGAAATTGCATTGCGGGCAAGGACGCGTTTCTATCAGATTTGTCAAGCAGTCTGGTTCAACTACCAGTGCCTGACAAGACCTGTGCTCATCTCTGAATGTGCCAGTACTTTTGCACAGTTTCCTCACATGTGGGAGTGTGGGAGTATGTATATGTGATCTTTTCTTTATGTTTTTGAAAGAAGAACAATAAAGACCAAAAAGACACAGGAAAAAAGGGGAGGAAAATTTATCATGAAAATTTAATCCATAGCCAGTGTTTTTAGCAGTTTGGGAGCAAGTACAAACTCCATTATTTGTGCAGCTATTTCTGTCACCTCCCAGTGACCCTCAGAGCTGGACCCTCCACTGCCCAGGGAGACAGAGTTTTGCAGTTTTTGAAAGCAACGAAGGACCCTTGTCATAAGTTTATTAGGATGTAAAACCCAGCTATTTTACTGGAAGCATTTCCATTTTTTTATGCATACTGAATCTGCTAATGGACTGTCTCATGTTCTTTGCTCTTTTTAATTCAATATTCTGTCACTTTCATTTTCAAGATGTCTCAAAGAAAACTAAATTATTATGATGTGCTTGATATGCAAGAATCAAAATGGACTTATATCCTAACGTACCTTCAGTTTAGTATTTGTGGATCAAAGATTGTTTTTATAGGTAATTTCTTAAAATGTATGAAGTGCCCTACTTCCATTGTCACTCACATAAGAAGGTCAATGACACCATTTTATATGAACTAAGGAAAATTTCAGTTTATTACGGAAATAAATGTACTAATCAATCTGTTGAGAGGATACTATCTTAGAGTTATTATATGTGGATTCTACACTATATGTAGCTTGTATGTTAAGGTATACATAGTATTTAAAAATAAACATGGGTACATTTTTCCCCCAATAGAAACTAATCATCACTGCTTTTGAAAGCCACCAAGCGCCTCTCCCAAATAGCAACTCCTTTATTCCACATCCAGAGGTAGCCCGTTCCTTTTTTTTTTTTTTTGATAGTTTTATCACCTATGTCTGTATCCGTAATCAACAGTATTTAATTTTATGTGTTTATTAACTTTTTTATAAATGAATTTTATAAATTCATTCATTTTGCTGTCTACTTTGTTTACTTAATATAACTTGTGACATTCATCTAGATGATAGAGTTAACTTTATTTTCACTGCTGAATATTATTCCATTGTACAAATATCACACTTTTTTATTTATTCAATTTTTAGTCAGTGGACACTTGAAGTGCCTCCAGTTTTTTTTTTTGTTTAATTTTTCCCTACTAAAAAGAAATTAGTTCTGGGACTTCACTGGTGGTCTAGTGGCTAAGACTCCACACTCCCAATGCAGGAGGCCTGGGTTCAATCCCTGGTCAGGGAACTAGATCCCGCATACCGCAACTAAAAGATCCTGCGTGCTGCATCTAAGACCCGGCACAGCCGAATAAATAAATTAAATAAATAAATATTTTAAAAAATAAATTAGTTATTTTCATCAGATATTGTTAAATGTGAAACAAAAATCTAGGTTTTAACTTCCTGTTAAATCCAAAAAGAAGTAACTACACTGTGCAAGGTTCACTGTTTGATTCTTAGGCAGTAGGCCACGGATGTCTCTTTAGCTTTGTTTATTGTTTTCTCCCCTCTGTTTCTGCAGTTTGAACCTCTCTTCTCATTCCCCACCATTGTACCCACTTTCCACAGAATTTCCAATATACCAAAAACAAAAACAAAAACACAAAGAAAACTTTACTTCACATAGGCAATTGAAACATGCCCTGGCAATCATAAAGAAAATAGTAAGGAAATCTTTCTGTACTCTGTCTCCTGCCTATTATTTCATATTGCGTGTATTAAGGTATGTGCTCTTACTCGAAATATTTGTGAAATTTGTTGGCGAATTTCTGTTCAGAAAACTATCTGTGTAAGTTTCTCAGCACCAAGTGTCTACTTCTGATTTATTAGCTCCAGCACCTCTCTTGGACATCTGCTGCATCTCCACGTGGCTCACCTACTTGTCCCCTTTGGCTACTGAGCTTTGCAGACTGTTTCAGGAATTTTATTACTACTGCAAGGATGGAACATACTGCTTTGTCAGTCAACCTCTCAGTCAGACAATGCTATTACTTGTCTAGTCCCTGCACTCCTGACTCTCACAGATGAGGTGGTAATAGGATGCTGTCTAATCTTCTCCAACCACATTTTGCCAGTAAGAAATAGGAAGGAGTCCTCACACCTGGCCATTTCAGAGATAGCCCTGCTTACCCAGATCTTAATGGTTCTTAAAGGCTCTGGAATTTAATTACTGGTTACTAACCCTGCCTTCTCCACTAATTATCTGTACATTCTTAATCAAATTAGGTAACCTAATGCTGCCTCAGTTTACTTGTCTGGAAAGTGGGATATAAAACAATACCACATCAGTTAGTTCTTGCTGTGTAACAAATCACCCAAAAACTTAGCAGCATAAAACAATAATCATTTATTATTTCTCATGACTCTGTGTGTTGTCTGGGCTGGTCTGATGTTCTGTGCTGGACTTGACTGATCTCAACATGACTTATTCAGGATGTATTCTCAGCTGACAGGTTAGCTGAGGATTGGCTGGTCTAGGAGAGCTTTAGTTGGGTTATTCAGCTCTGCTGCACATGGTCTCTCAGCCCGGATTAGTCCTCATGCTAATGGCAGGGCTTTATGAGCATGAGGACATAATTAGCCAAATGTTACTTCGCTAAATTAGCCAAATGTTACTTTGCTAAAGCAATTCACAGGGTTAGCCCAGAGTCAAAATAGATGGAAACTACAAAGTTAAAGCAAAAAAGGAGGCAATACCTGGGTCCATCAATACAATAATTTTACCTAATAATATCAATCTCTAATCAAAAATGTGAGAATTAATCCATGTAAATATCTTGGTATAATGTCAGATACATAATAAAAACTGGTAAAGAACCAGTTATCACCCTACTATCTAGGACTGGAATGCTGTCTTCTTGTCCAAAATATGTTTATTAAATAGAAAGGCAATGACTGCTTTCTTCTGTTCCCAGAATTAAGAAAAAAATTCCTAAAAAAATTATCACTGAAAAAAATGTAGACTCTATTCCCAAGATCCTCTAAATAGGGAGTCAGCAAATACTTTCTATAAAAGGGTGGAGAGTAAATAGTTTAGACTCTGAAAGCCATATGTCTCCGTCACAACTACTCAACTCTACCATTGTAGTGAGAAAGCAGCCATACATAAAAATGTCACCAAGTGGGCACAGCAATGTTCCAACAAAACTTTATTTACAAAAACAGGTGATACATCAGATTTGGCCCAGAAGCCATATAGTTCACTGTTTCCAAATGTAAATGAACAAGTGACCTAGCATGTGAAAGCCTGGGAAGCTTATAAAGAACTTAACCAGTTGGTATGATTTATTCCTAGGTTCACTAGTCTTCTATTTTATTTTTTCTGAAGTTTTCAGTATACTATTGAAATGAGAATTATTATGAGGCATATATACTCCAAATATCAAGCAATCAACAGATAAAGCCTGTTATACCAGAATATGGATGTATTGGTGGTTGAGATATTGTGCAAAGTTTTCATTGTATAGGAAAACCAAAATAGCAAATCGTTTTCAGATTATTTGCCATAAAAAAGCTCTTAAATAATATAGCTTATTGATGATTGATAGAAGTTTCCTGCCCATATATTCAAAGCATGGCAATATAAATCACATATTTTCATTTGTAAGGAGTAAATGATATTCATATTGTGATGTGATTTATTATTTTGAAGTTGAACACAATGTGACTTTATAAGTGTGAAGGTGCATTAGACCGTGTTATTAATGTTACAAAAGTTGGGTATAGCTATAATTTGGTTCTATAAAAAACAGCAGTAATATTTTTTGGATGCTCTAAATTAATAGTGATTTTAAAGCTGTGATAACATAGGCCATCATAAGACATGTATTAATGGAACCATCTAGTAAGAAGTTTACTCTTCCATTTTACTAAGAAGCATCTTTGGGGCAAAGAATTGTTTTTACCGCCTAGTCCTTCTTCATGGCAAGTTTTGAGTGTAGATTTAGAGAGGGAAAATCACTCAGGAAATATTGAAAATCTACAAACATGTGTTTGGAGAAAATAAAAATCGATCATGGCATTACAACCATTTCTATACATTTTCCATGTACAGAAAAGTCAACTTTTCAGAAAAGTTGTTTTATTAGTTCACTTATATTTGCATTCAATCTCTAAATATACCTTGCTCGGCAACTCTTATTCAGCTTTCCTAATTATATTTATCATAGATCACGTATATTCTCTGGTTTTTGTTTTTTGTTTTTTTGGGGGTTTTTTTGGTATTTGAGACCTCTGGTCTTAGAATTAGATTTTTTTAACACTGTTTATTTATTTTTTAACATCTTTATTGGAGTATAATTGCTTTACAATGGTGTGTTAGTTTCTGCTTTATAACAAAGTGAATCAGCTATACATATACATATATCCCCAAATCTCCTCCCAACCTCCCTATCCCACCCCTCTAGGTGGTCACAAAGCACCGAGCTGATCTCCTTGTGCTATGCAGCTGCTTCTCCCTGTGCTATGCGGCTGCTTCCCACTAGCTATCAATTTAACATTTGTATGTATATATAAGTCCATGCCATTCTCTCACTTCGTCCCAGCTTCCCCTTCCCCTTCCCCTTCCCCGTGTCCTCACGTCCATTCTCTATGACTGCGTCTTTATTCCTGCCCTGCCCCTAGGTTCTTCAGAACTTTTTTTTTTTTTTAGATCCCATATATATGTTAGCATACGGTATTTGTTTTTCTCTGTATGACAGACTCTAGGTCCATCCACCTCACTACAAGTGACCCAGTTTCATTTCTTCTTCTTTTTTTTTTTTTTTTCATTTCTTCTTATGGCTGAGTAATATTCCATTATATATGTGTACCACATCTTCTTTATCCATTCCTCTGTCAATGGACAATTAGGGTGTTTCCATGTCCTGGCTATTGTAAATAATGCTGCAATGAGCATTGGGGTATATGTGAATTTTTTGAATTATGGTTTTCTCAGGGTATATGCCCAGTAGTGGGATTGTTGGTTCATGTGGTTGTTCTATTTTTAGTTTTTTAAGGAACCTCATACTGTTCTCCATGGTGGCTGTATCAATTCACATTCCCACCAACAGTGCAAGAGGGTTCCCTTTTCTCCACACCCTCTCCAGCATTTATTGTTTCTAGATTTTTTCACGATGGTCATTCTGACTGGTATAAGGTGATACCTCATTGTAGTTTGGATTTGCATTTCTCTAATGATTAATGATGTTGAGCAGCTTTTCATGTGCTTGTTGGCCATCTGTATGTCTTCTTTGGAGAAATGTCTATTTAGGTCTTCTGCCCATTTTTGGATTGGGTTGTTTGTTTCTTTAATCTTGAGCTGCATGAGCTGTTTATATATTTTGGAGATTAATCCTTTGTCTGTTGATTCATTTGCAAATATTTTCTCCCATTCTGAGGGTTGTCTTTTCGTCTTGTTTATGGTTTCCTTTGCTGTGCAAAAGCTTTGAAGTTTCATTAGGTCCCATTTGTTTATTTTTGTTTTTATTTCCATTACTCTGGGAGGTGGATCAAAAAAGATCTTGCTGTGATTTATGTCAAAGAGTGTTCTTCCTATGTTTTCCTCTAAGAGTTTTATAGTGTCCGGTCTTACATTTAGGTCTCAAATCCATTTTGAGTTTATTTTTGTGTATGGTGTTAAGGAGTGTTCTAAATTCATTCTTTTACATGTAGCTGTACAGTTTTCCCAGCACCACTTATTGAAGAGACTGTCTTTTCTCCATTGTATATCTTTGCCTCCTTTGTCATAGATTAGTTGACCATAGGTGCGTGGGTTTATCTCTGGGCTTTCTATCTTGTTCCATTGATCTATGTTTCTGTTTTTGTGCCAGTACCATATTGTCTTGATTACTGTAGCTTTGTAGTATAGTCTGAAGTCAGGGAGTCTGATTCCTCCAGCTCCACTTTTTTCCCTCAAGACTGCTTTGGCTATTCGGGGTCTTTTGTATCTCCATACAAATTTTAAGATGATTTGTTCTAGTTCTAGTTCTGTAAAAAATGCCATTGGTAATTTGATAGGGATTGCATTGAATCTGTAGGTTGCTTTGGGTAGTAGAGTCATTTTCACAGTATTGATTCTTCCAATCCAAGAACACGGTATATCTCTCCATCTGTTGGTATCATCTTTAATTTCTTTCATCAGTGTCTTATAGTTTTCTGCATACAGGTCTTTTGTCTCCCTAGGTAGATTTATTCCTAGGTATTTTATTCTTTTTGTTGCAATGGTAAATGGGAGTGTTTCCTTAATTTCTCTTTCTGATCTTTCAATGTTAGTGTATAGGAATGCAAGAGATTCCTGTGCATTAATTTTTTATCCTGCAACTTTACCAAATTCATTGATTAGTTCTAGTAGTTTTCTGGTGGATCTTTAGGATTTTCTATGTATTGTATCATGTCATCTGCAAACAGTGACAGTTTTACATCTTCTTTTCCCATTCGTATTCCTTTTGTTTCTTTTTTTTCTCTGATTGCCGGGGCTAGGACTTCCAATACTATGTGGAATAATAGTGATGAAAGTGGAATTTTCACCATGTCTACTACACAAATGATTTTAGGTGACTTACATATTTATTGATTTTCATTTTTTTATTGAGATATAGTTGACATAGAATATTGTGTAAGTTTAAGATGTACAGCATGTTGATTTGATACATTTATATACTGCAATATGATTATCACCAGAGCATTAGCTAACACCTCTATCACATTACATAATTATCATTTATTTTTCTATTGCTTTTTAAAACAAATCTTTATTAAATATCATGGCACTCAGGCCACTGTGCTTATAAAATTATATAGGGGAGGTAGACAGGAAAGGAGAGAGATAATTCTTCCAGGAATTTGGATGCAATGATTACTATATTTGAACACTCAATTTTGTTTTGAACATGGTGGGAATCAAAGCAAAAATGAAACCATAGGGGTTTTCATGTTTCTCACTGTAAGATAAAAAGAAATGCAAAGTTCTATGGAATCGACATGTTTTCTTGGAACATATACTAAGGAAAATTTGACTTATTTTTTCAGAAGATTAAAACTTGTCCATCTTTTAACTCTTACTATGTCTTACTAAAAGCCAAGAAAATGTATAAGGACTGTGGACTGTTAGCTCAGCCAGGAAAGTCTAGATATATCTTCTGGTTATCTAAAATGATACAGGGATAGGACTTGGAAAATAAAGTAAGAGAAATGAATGGATAATAGTCCCTAGTGCATTTATCTAGTATCTTGTATTTAATTTGTAAATTCTTTCTTATATATTATTGATGAGCACCTTGCCAAATATGGATAAATTATTATCACCGCATGATTATGACAGTCTTCTCTACAATAGAAATCCAGAATTATCTGCTTATAACATAGTGACTTAAAACTATTAAATTTAAATCCATTAAATGTTTTAAAATTTTTTGTACAATGCCAGGCTTTCTTGAAAATAAAGCCACTATGTAAATTTTGTCAGCTAAATTATCTTCTGTGTTGGAGAAAATATTTTCTCAATAATTTGGGGAAGATTTTTATCATAAGCCAATCCTTCAGTTTTATTTTAGGAGTTCCAATAGATGATGATTTGCATTTTGTCAATCACATAAAATTTTTTAGGTATCTGGTATGATTCTAATTAAAATAAAGTTCTTTGTACAAAAACGATAAGAATTTCCAGTAAAGTGGGCAGGCAACATAGCAGATTTTTACCACATTGTGAAGGGTCTGAGATTCTGCTTCTCTTTGCTTGTGTCCTTTAGAATAACCAGCCCTTCAGCAGGTCAGTGGTACACAAAGTTTCAGTTGTCAATGAATTTTACAGATCATGCTAGTTGCTGCTTTATTCCCAAGGAAAGAGTCAACAACTTTTAACTTAGCAGGTGTCATGGTGCAGTTGAGCTTGACAACATCCCAGGAAATGTACTTAAAAGGACTTGAATTGGACTTTCCTATTTTATCCTTATTCAGAGAGGCCATCAGATCGTTATGTGCCATTTCTCATTCCTAGCAGGGCAATGATATTATCCTCAGAGGGTGCTGTGTTGGCATCTCTTGCTCCCACAATTCATTGTATAATTTTTAATGCCTTGTGTCATGCAAGTGCGAATCATATATGTAATAGGAGTAGGCTAATTTAACCTAATTTAATATTGTTCTTCTGCTTGCTAGTAGGTTCCTCTATTTTATATTTTCTTCCTTGCCATTTTTCAATAGTTTATTGTGTTAAATGAGACAAGCTCTGCCAAATTAGAGTGAAGAACTTATTCCTTCAGTCCTCACTTATCTTTCCCTTCTATTCAGATCAGCAGCTTACACTAACTGAGCACTTAGTAGGGGCCACCGCTGTGTTCTAAGTGCTTTACATACACTTACAGATTGAATCAGAACAACAGTCCTAGGAAGTGAACAGTATTAGGCTCATCTTTTCAGAGATGAGGAAAAATAAGCCAGTCAGTTCAAGACGATACAGCTAGTAAGTGTAGGAGCCAGAAGTCTAACCCAGGCAGCTTAATTTCAGAGTAGGCTCTGAAATCATTAATCTATTCTGCCTCTCAGTCATTCAAGAACCAGGTCAAATATCTGGTTCCACTACTTACTAGTTGTGTGATTTCAGTCAAGTCCTATGAACTAATTAAGCCTCTGTTTCCACATCTCTAAAAAGATGCCTAATACCCTCATCAAAGAGTTGTTTGTGGGCATTGGATGGGGACATAAACATAACAGCCATTTGTAAAATCAGAGCATGACTATACAGTAAGGAATATGTAAGGAAAATAAGAATTTTTAAAATTGCTGTCATGGATGAAGAATAAGCTTCATCCCTTCACTCATGAAAGGGGTGGGGGGAGTCATGGGAGAAAAGACAAATATTTACTAAGTATCTGTTCTATGTATGAAATAATAGACTCAAAGGTGGCAAAGCAAAAGATGATTTAGTAAAATTAATAGACCAGTGATTTTACTCTTCGTTTTCTTGAAAAAAATATAGTTGAGATTTGACCAATTATGCACATGTGTCAGTATGTAAAAGTAATGGTTAATACTGGAGTGAAATATAAAATGCAAAATTCAAATACACTATCTTGGAAAAGGTGGTAGAAATGGCACTATGGGGGTGCCTGGAGTCAGATGTCATCATGCTTGGAGAGCTTTATAGAGTAGACAGTTCTTTAGCAGAGGAATAAGATTAGGTGAGAAAGGGGAGAGAGGGCATTTGGACATAAGAACTGATACGTGGGCTGATTTAAAAGCTTGAATGTATGAAGCTTGTTTACAAGCAAGCCATCCTGGCTGACAAGGATGACGACGTTAACGAGAGATGAGAGAGTTAAATGGACAAGGTTCTCCAGAGAATATTTTAAATCTTAGATTTTATGTAATAGAGTGTTAGGTTATTCAAATAGGTTAAGATCTTTTTTAAAACATCATTTTAAAAGAAAGAAAGGCTATTAAAAAATGGAGAAAAATGAACAAGACTTGCTTATGTATATTTGTCTTTGATTAAGAAGAGATGAAAGTGCTCAAATTAGTTTGTAATTTGGCCATGTAAGTAGACATTTCTTAATGGAAAACAAAAATAACAAGGTTAGAGCCTGACTTTATTCAAATGGAAAAAGAGATACAAAGTGACATACTTTGAGCTATTTCTATTTTTAATCTGCATGTGAAATTTCAAAAAATAAGATGAGGTAAGTTACATTCTTAAACCTAGGGGTGACATTTTCTTTTAGAATAGTTGTTAATTGAGGACCAGAGCTATCTCCAAACAATATCATTTCAAATACTTTGCAAAAAAACCCAAAATAAGTGTTTTCATAATTATTAAGGATAATTCCTACATTTCCTACATTTGAAGTATTTGTTTCTTCAAATCATTTCCCTAAATATTATTCATCAAGATTCACATCTTATCTATACCTATAATCTTATCAATATCTATAATCTCATATATAATCTTACAGATCTTAGTATAAGATATATTTTATTTATTCCCATTTTAAAGAAGAGAAAATTGAGGCTCAACAAAACAAGTGATTTATTTGCAGGAAAACAGTGTAAGGAGGAACACAGTACAACACTATGACTTCAGTCCCTAGTATTCTGACTTCAGAATTCCAGAACACTACACCTGCTTTTCAGTCAGTACCTACATTTGCTGAATTCATGAATTTAACAACTCCTTTAAGGCCCTTGCATTTTTCAATTTCTGGAAGCAAAGTAAATCATTACATAAATAAATATATAAATAAATGTTTAAGGTAGAAACAATATTAAATTTAAGTAGTGAGTGGCATTGGTTGATTTTAAATAAAAACATCATAGCTTGTTCTTAGCTACTTTTTTTTTTTAACTTTCTTTTCCTCTTATTTACTTAATCTTTATGTTGTTGAGTTGTTTATAAAATAATAATGTTAGCGCTCAAGAGAGAAAAACGAGTTTCATTTCCCCCACCAATAACTTGTAAGTAAAGGAAATACAGATTACCCTCTGATAGTTAAATTAGAAAAATCAATGAACCTAATGAATGAGTTGTCTGGTTTAAAATGGTTTCTGGCTAATAGCCTTATAAATTTCCATAGAATTATCTATGTAATGATGCAAAGATGTAAATTCACAACACCTAAATATCTAGGTGATCATACAAGGTATCAGTGGTATGTAAGAGGAATTTCTAGTAAATATAAGTTAGGAGGGACTAGATGAAGGGTGGGAAATGGTTTTACTTCCATGTTTTGCTCCATGAAACATGATATCCTCCAGTTGAAAGAACATGAGGACGCATAGCATGCTTCCCACTAATGTACAGCCTCTTGCTTAGGGTGCCAGGGTCTACTCCAGCAGAAAACTTCATAGTCATTTACTGCCAAATGTCAGTGATTATAATTTTCATATACTCCCCTATATAGCATGTCAGAAGAATATCTAGTAGGATAAGGAAAAAATCCCACTAAAACATGAGGCTTGCTAGATGAAATAGCTACTAAGTATAAAAATGCAGTCAGGAAACATACATACTAACCTGTTTTCAAGCTGTCTGTTTGAGAAGGGTTTTTTTTTTTTTTTTTTAACATCTTTATTGGAGTATAATTGCTTTACAATGGTGTGTTAGTTTCTGCTGTATAACAAAGTGAGTCAGCTATACTTATACATATATCCCCATATCCCCTCCCTCTTGCGTCTCCCTCCCACTCTCCCTATCCCACCCTCTTTAACCACTACTCAAATATCCACCTCCAAAGTCTGCTTTGTAAACACAGGTTTGAATATATTTTCCCTTATTAGAGGAAAAAGTCAATATTCAAAACACCACCAATGAATAAAATGGAAGTTCCAAAGGAAAACTGCACCATGAAAGACAGGGTATATTATCCCTTCAAGTTCAAAACCAGCCAACCAATCAACAATTTACTGATATGAATTTTTTCCTGAAATGGCTCATCTACTCCTACTTTGAAAACTTGGGCAAGTAACTTACCATTCTATACCTCAGTTTTCTCACCCATAAAATGGGGATAATTTTTCTACCTGAAGCATTTGCTCTTAGGATTGAAGGTGCTAATACACATGGAGTATGTAGAGCCATCATAAACCCTCAATGCATTCTTCTCCTGCTCCACTGTCCCTCTCCCTCACCCCTTTAGTCTCAATGAGACAACAAATTAGGAAGCTTCTTATGATATTTCATGTGATACTAACAGATGTAGCCACTCTAAAAGAGAAGCATGAATCTATAAGAAGCTGTGATCAAAGATAACAGAATAACATGCAAAGGAAAGGAATTAAATGAAATTAGAGTTAGATAAGTAAAAGTTGGAGGAATTTTAAAATTGTCTTGGCAGAATTAAAATAATCTAGCAAAATAGTAAACTGAAAAATCGATAATGTGGGAACTGAATCAGATATTAATTTAACATCAGTTCATCAATTTATATTATTGAATATGTACTATGGGCCTAGCACTGTACCAAACTCTTGGAATAAACTGGAAAAAATTGGTGAATAAGAGATACCAATCTGCCTTAGGGAAATTCCTTCTTTCCCCTCTCTCTCTCTCTCCCCCTTTGTCTCTGTCTCTTTGTCTCTGTCTCTGTCTCTCTCTCTCTCTCCCCACTTCCTAATCTAACTACCTAGGTAGAAGTAGAGTGATTGGTTCAGGGATGGGCTGAACACTCAACTCAGCAGAGGGAGTTACATGAACTACAAGGAAATATATATTTCTCACTGACGTTGAACCTGAGAAAATGTGAGGCTGGACCTACTTTAACTATCTCTTAATCACAAGGAGAGAAGCTTTCTGAGCATGAAGCCAACATAGAATGGAGAGAAAAAAACCCCAAGTTCAATTTAGTATAGTTAAGACTGTAGGTGCACCAGGCAATTCGCTAGGCCCTGGGGACCTGATCTGGTGAGAAAGGCAGCCTGAGGGGGAGGGGCGTGGCCTGGCAGACAGGTTAGTCCACGTCAGCCATTGTTTCGATTACACTGACCAGGGCACAGGATTGAGACCAGAAGGAATGGGACCAACAATGATACGGGGCCCAGGAGGAAGGGGAAAGGTCACTTAAAGCGCGGGAAAGCAACCCAGTGACAACATAGTTTTGCTGAAAGCTGGTCTTACACGTTGTAAAAATGATTCTTCAAAGTATTATGCACTTCTTTCTCCCAATATATTGAGGATAAATTTCCAGCACAATTTCTTTCTCATGTTGTGATTCTGGCTTCATGTAAAGAGAGCCCTCCCTGCCCTCTTAGTCTCCCATGTTGCCTAATTTTCCTTTCATTTATCTTGCAAATATTTATTAGGCACTGCTATAGGCAAGTCAAAACATGCAGGCTTTATAAACAAAGATAGAGAGTCAGAAAGTAATTTTCATGCCAAATTGCAAAATATGGTTGAAAAACTTCTTTTGGGTACACATGGCATGAATAAAATGATTTCTCTGGAGAACCTATGAGGTAAATTCAGCTTTCATTCACAACAACAGGACTGTTTACTTTACACTGAAACCATTTCTGCTATTCATTCATTATTATAGAACTAATTTAGGTTAAAGTTCAAAAAAGTTTTAGTATCTTCTCTATTCATCTTAAGCATTTTTAAAAACTATTTTATCAGTGATAGTTATCAATTCCATTTTCTAGGCTGTAAAAGAGTTCCTAACCCTGGGATTTTAATAGATGAAAAGACACTAATACTTATCGACTGCTTACTGAGCCAGACATCGTGCTGAGAGCTTTTATAGATTATTTCACAACATACTTTATGTTTTCCTATCTTTGAAAATATTGTTCCAATATAACACAAACAGAATACGGTATAGTCTCTGAATTTATTAGTTCTCACTTTTCTTGTTCAACATGGAATCAGGAAAGAAAGCATAGAGGGTACTATTCTTGTATCTAACAAATACTTTTTTTTTTTAATTAATTAATTAATTTATTTATTTATTGGCTGCATTGGGTCTTCGTTGCTGTGCGTGGGCTTTCTCTAGTTGCATTGAGCAGGGGCTACTCTTTGTTGCGGTGCACTGGCTTCTCATTGCAGTGGCTTCTCTTGTTGTGGAGCACAGGCTCTAGGCGTGCGGGCTTCAGTAGTTGTGGCACGTGGGCTCAGTAGTTGTGGCTCGCAGACTCTAGAGTGCAGGCTCAGTAGTTGTGGCACATGGGCTTAGTTGCTCCGCGGCATGTGGGATCTTCCCGGACCAGGGCTCGAACCCGTGTGCCCTGCATTGGCAGGCAGATTCTTAACCACTGCGCCACCAGGGAAGCCCTATTATTATTTTAATATATAATATCTATCACCTATCTCTATCTCTCCATCCATCCAATTGGGAGCAAGGATACTCATATTCCATGCTCATTATTGTCTTTTTGAGTCCTTAGCCAATTTATAAAACAACTCTATCTAGTGTTAGAAGACCTATCTCCTTCAGGCCATGGTTAGGTCATATTAGTGTCTCTTAACCAGGTGATTGGTCCAGTTACTGAGGGCATTGTCTTGAAACAATATTTTCCATCTATCCCCCAAATAAGAGGCTCTTCTTCTTCAGGTATCATAAACTCCTCTCCCAGGACACCTGTCACTACTGACTCTATTTTTGACAATTCCATTCAGGTACAGCTAACTGGTATACGAAATATTCCAGCAAGGTGTGAAAAACTTCACCCTAGGAAACATTTGTTCCTTAGACAACTGGAATAGAGCGGAGTATCTTGAAGTCTAGCAGTCTCACCACAAACCAGAATTCACCTGACAGCCCGAGTTTCCATCATCCCCGTTCCATTACTCTGCTCCACCAACTTCATCACAGGTTGTATGTGACACTCTGTTTCTATGATGTGTCCTGGTACTGCCACTGCTGTTTATTCAAGCGTCATGCAAATGTTATGCACCCTCTTAGGCAATGGAGATGCACAGATGAAAAGACATGGCTTCTATCCTCAAGGAGATAGATCACAGAAGCAGGCATTAAAAGCAGTACAGAGAAGTATATGCAAAATTTTAAGCATCCAGTTAGAGTGTCATTTGTTTGATAAAAATCGCCACCATCCTCATGCCCATTGGATCTTCCAAAGTCATGTCCAAGTCTAGTCCTTTCCAGCTCATTAAATTGGTTCTAGCTTATGGCCAAGAGTAGTATTCTAGGCTCTGTTAAAATCTTTTCTAGGCTTGCAACAGGCTCAGTATTGGAACGAGTTAACTTCCAGGGTTGTGTTTGGAGTACGGAACACTGGGAACCCCACAGTACCCCAGTTCCCCGGTTTCCAAGGATTCCTACATCATGTTCTAGTGTAATATTTCTCAGAATGTGTGTGGGGAGTTGAGGTGGTGGCAGTTAACTCTGATTGTGAGCAGAATAATTTTAGATTGTTTGAAGTCAGGGCATCAAAATAAATTATCTTCTTTTATCCATCAATACTTTTGATCACTCAAAAAGAAGAGTCTCTTGTCAGTGCCTATATGTATTTGATACCACTCTAAATAACAATAGGAAATGAGAGGGGTTTAGAGCATTTGACAAACAAGTACAACTTACTAGTATTGAATTACATTTTATGGTAATCTTTTGCATGCATATCTTCTACATATGACAATAGTTCCAGTGTTGGAATAAAGTTACCTTTTCAATAAACTTATCTTATTTTCAATATGGATATACTTGTACAATGGACTACTATCCAGTAATTAAAAAGGAGTAAACTACTGATACGTGTGGCAACATTGATGAGCACACGATATTGTGTGAATGAAGTGAGATCCAAAAGAAAAATACAGTATGCTTCCATTTATAGAAAACTCCACATGTGGCAAAACTATGATAAAAAAAAAAATCAATCGTGTTTACCTATTGGAGAGAGGGGATTGACTGGAAAGGGGCTTGAGAGAACTTTCTAGGGAGACAGAAATGTTCTGCATCTTGATTTGGTAGTGCTTAAACAGGTGTGTACATTTGTCAAAATTCACATAACTGCTATATTTAAAATCCATGCATTTTAAGATACATTTTAACTTAGCAAAGAGAGAGAGGGAGAGAGAAAGTGTATTTTGGGCAAAAACGATAGATATATTACACTGAGTTACACGGATTTGACTAACACCAGAGACTGCCTTTCCCAGAACCTTCTTCCCTGTGTGGCCAAGAAAGGTCCCTGTGCAACAATTCAGAAGGTAGATGTGAAGCCATCATTCTGGGTACAGAGGTGCCCAGCAGGTCCCAGGTTATTCTGGCTCGCTTTCGCTGCTCCATATCCAGCTCCTCTTCTTGACCACTGACCCTGTTGACCAATAGCACCCCCTGGATCACCACCACACACTTAGTTGTGTAGCCACAGAGCTGGTACCTATTCCCATAGAGTCTCCACACACTTCCTCTCCACAGTACCACTGCAGAGGCCAACATATCTGGCTTCTCAAATATTCCCACTATGAAGCTGACAGATAAAATGCAGGACACCCAGTTAAATTTACACTTAAACAATGAAAAATTTTTAGCATAAATACAATCTCATATATTGCATGGGACATCTTATACTAAAAAATGTTATTTATCTGAAATTCAAATTTAACTGGGTGTTACGTATTATTTTTTAGTTGCTAAATCTGACAACATTATCCTATAGTTCTGACTGGATACTCATACCTGTGTGTCCGATGGAATGATTGGTGCCTATCACTCCCACTTTTAGATCTTCACTTCCCCAGGTTATTGCACATTAGCATAAGGTCTAATTAATATAATTAGTTATTCTAATAAATACTGTAAATCCTTTATTCACATAATTTTTATGGTGGCTATGTTTTCCTGACTGAACTCTGATTGATACAGAGGGTTAATTTAAAGAGAAAATGTTAATCACATGCACATGCATAAGAAAGTTAGCTATGACCAAATTCCAGCAAGCAGAATTTAGAATCTTAAAGCTGCTCTAAGATTGCATGCTTCACCTCATTGGCCATTGGGGTGCACAGGGTAGATTCTCTCCATAGAGGACAGTTCAGCATCGTGTTTACATAAGTATATCTTGAATTTGATTTGCCTCATCCTTACCTTAAGCTGATAATATTACACCTTCATGAAGCCCAGAGGAGGCAGCCTGTTATAGTCATGGAAACACCACGCATTTTAAAGTCTAACAATCCTGGGAGCAAATCCACATACTAGTTATGTGATCTTGAGCACATTAGACAACCTTGCTTTACAAATCTGTAGTGTGGGCTTGATAATCCCTACTTTATGCATTTACTGTGAGGATTGGTTCACATATGAAAATTCCTAACAGAGCAACTGCCACAAACTAGATATTTTTCATAGGATGTTTTATCTTAGTGGAAGGACAACCACTTCTACCTTTTAAAATATTTAATTTTCATAATCTGGAGGCTTGCTCAAGTCTTGTGTAGTCACCTTTTTTAGCCCTCTGGCTCTTGGGAAATATATTCAAATTACTGAAGTCTTTCATTTAGTCATGAACTTGCAATGCCCTTTCTTCTCTTAGAAAGCAGGCACACTCCAGCATTTACTTTAGGCCTTAATACCTTTGAGCTACATATATATGAGCCACAGTTGATTTTGCTGACATGTTTACATTTTCAGGATCTTAGAAACTGTTGTTTCAGATGATTTTAGTTAGTGGTATTTTGTTTAAATCCCCAAAGGAGTGGGAGAACCTTTATGAGAATCCAATTTTTTATTTGTTTTTTAACTTTGGCAGGAGGAAGAAAACCAAGTCTGGAAATAATAAAAATTTAGGGCTGATATATTGCCAAAATAAGGAATCAATGAGTCACAAAAGCACACACACACACACACACACACACACACACACACAAAGTTGAACTGGCTACGTATGATGACATTAAAGAATTATTATTTTTACCGGTGTTGATAGTATTATGTTTATGTTAAAGGCAAGAATCTTTATCTTTTAGAGATTAAAAAGAAAACAGAAAGGTTGGAAAGCATGCTTTGATTTGATGGAATGAGAATATCTTATTCAGAGTAAGGTAATGCTTCTATAACTAAATAGAGACACTAAGATTCTTGGTTCCCCTTTGGGAGCTGGAGAGAAGCATTCTGGGTTGAATTAGAAATTGAGTCACTCTGAACACAGAAGTGATGACAGAAACAACCTTGAAACAAGAAGAGACACCACCTTGTGAAAATACTTAGATAATGTTCCTGTTCTTTTCTTTCACTTCTTCTATGAGCAATCTCCCTCTCCCCAGATACATCACGAGTTCTCCTTCTTCCTCTCATCCTCACCCCCAACTTCTCTACTTTCCCAACTCACCATTCCAGGTAACAGGACAGATCTTGTGCTCCTACTACTTTCTGCAGAGCTTTAAGAGCCATTTCATCTTCCCCAACTCCTGTTTGCTCCCAATTCCTTTGCAATGTTTTTCTCCAATAGATCTTAGGGAACACACAGTTATCTTACATCTCTTTCTCTACCTGTTCTTTTTTTATTCTCCTGTCAGTTAACTGAGTGGCCATCCACCAGCTGTACCTTTGCTCATCCAGAAAAGTCTCTCAGATGCATTCATTTTACTACTATTATTATCTTTTGCCTGGAACACTGAAGTACTGGGTTGGCCAAAAAGTTCGTTCGAGTTTTCCTTTCGACGTTACAGAAACCCCTGAACGAACTTTTTGGCCAAACCAATAATTTCTTAAGAATTCATGCCTTCAATATTTTCCCCAATTAATCTATCTTTATATTTTAAGATGTGCTTTTTAAAAATGTCATTCCCCCGATTTATAATTTGTAGTTCTTCAATATCTACAGAAAAAATTGAATTTCCTTAAGCTAAAATATTTATATAGGGGTTGTCTATTTTTCATACATCACACTCATTATAGTACAGTTACATGAGCATAGTGACCTTGTAGGTATGTTTCATTGTTGTAATCCCAACAACTAATAATACCTGTCATATAATCATCCCTCAATAAGTATATATTAACAGTAATAATAATAATATAAACTATGCTTTTTTAGCATTTATTATGTGTCAGGGATTACATTGAGTGTATTACCTACAAAATCTCATTCAAACCTCACAATAATCATTTAAGGAAGGGACTTTCATCATCCGCCCATTTTATTTATGAGAAAAGTGAAGCACACAGAGGTTAATCAATTTGCCCAAGTTTATAAGGCTATCAAGTAATTGAATTGGTTCAACTGATTCATTCAGCAAATATCTATGAAGAATTTACTGTTTTCCAGGCACTTGCGTTGGTATTATATCAGTGATAGAGCAATAAACAAAACAAACAAAGCCCCTGCTTTCCTGGAAGCTGGAATGTGGGGGTGGACTGGGCAGAGGAAAAATAAGGGCAAAGGATAACGGGCTTTGTGGACCACAGAATTTCAATATTTTAAGTCCCATTTCCTCAGGCAGTTATTTTAAATAGCCATGAAGAAAACGTTCAAGAAATGTACAGTGAGCAGGAAGCAAGTATTGTAATCTATCAGAATAAATATCTCAATGAAGCCATTCCTTCTTGTTAATAATGATTTCCATTCATATATTCCTTTGTGCCTATGCTGGGAGAGAGGGCCTCAAATCATGGCAGACATAAAGGTAAAAGAAAGAAGCAGTCACCAGAGCAGACCATGGCCCCCATGGTAAAAATACAGAGACAAATAGATGGTTTTAGCTCTTCACAAATGCAAACAGGGAGCAGAGACTCTTTCCCCTTTCCTCAACTTTGTGTCTCCAGAATAGTGACACTGCTGGTGTTTAAAAAATAAGATTAGGCAAACATTTACATGAAGCATACAAAAAAGCAGACCCTGAGACAAGTGCTAGGAGTTTATTTGGGAGATGATCCCAGAAAGCACAATGAGGGAGTGGGGAAGTAAGTCAGAGAAGGGAGGGAGGAAAGCCAGAAAGTGTGCGTTAACGACAGGGTTACCACTATGAGCAACTGAGCCTGAGTCTCAAGGGGGCTCTGAGAAACCAAATCGAGCACACCTCAGAACTCCAGGACCCACAAGGGCCCGAAGCTGGGTGTTCTATCCATAGACCTCAAACCCTCATAGGTTAAGAGTTGCTCCTGGGGCATTACTTCCCCAGCAGAAATTTTGTTCTGCTCCACTCATGGGGTCAGATTAAGCTCTCAGAAGTAGAGTCACAAGTGCTCAAGGGGAAGCAATAGGTGTATATGGGGACCTTCCACTGAAGCTGAAGGTGAGCTCCAGGGAGTGCTGACGGGATATGGCAGACACCAGCTTCATCTGCTACAGACTGGGAAAAGGCTCAGTCACCCATTCTTCTCAGAGAGTACACTAATAGATCTGTAAACTGACTCTAGGGCCAATTCTATACTTTTTAAAATTTATAGAGGCTCTGTAAAGGGATTCACAGTGGGATTAAACCATGTTCTTACCACAAATACAAAAATCCAGCTGGGAATTATTCCACTTCACCTGCTTCCTCATGGTGAATCAACATAGATATGCTGTGCCAAAGGTAAACTTGAGAAATGTGGATGGAACTCTCTCAAAAGAAAACAAAATAATCTGCACCTGTCTTTTCTCTCAGCATACTCTACAATCTAACACCTCTTAATGCACTGCTTTTAATCCCTCCACACAGTAAACTAGCACTCCTTGCTCAGGGAGAGAAAATTCTGTAACTTGGAAAGTTGTCATCAAGTAAAATATATATTTCCACATATAGAAATGAAGTTTTTATATATGAATATATAAATATTTATATTCTGCATATATCTTCCAAAGATAACTTTCATCATCTTCTAAGACTGAAATATTATTCTAATTTTCCTCCATTCATGGCATAGGAAAAATTCCAATGACCATCCATTGGATCAATATGATCTGTCAACAAAGATGAAATTTTGAATGAAAATCTTGAATAAAAAGCCATAAAAGTAAGACTCCCTTTCAAGTTATTACTAAAGACTATAAATAATTTTTAGGGTTTCATAAAGACTAAATATATACTTTCTTCTGAAAATTAGCCCATTGAATATACAATTAATAAGCGATTTAGCTCATTTTCGCAAATTACCCATATAATGTACATTTGAATAATTATCATTGTCTGACTAGAATTGTGCATTTTCCTTCCTGTTCACTAGTAATTTGGTACTGTATAATTATAAAGGCATTTTTCTCTTCTTTTTTATTTTTTACCTTATCTTTGCTAGCTTCATTATTTGGCTTTCATTTCTGTGAAAGCAATTATTACAGATATATACCAACAGTTACAGCATAGTTCCTACTACTATTTGTTGCGTATACTGAAAAATCCTTGCATCCTTGGGATAAACCCCACTTGATCATGGTGTATGATTCTTTTAATGTGCTGCTGGATTCTGTTTGCTAGTATTTTGTTGAGGATGTTCACATGTATGTTCATCAGTGATATTGGCCTGTGGTTTTCTTTCTTTGTGACATCTTTGTCTGGTTTTGGTATCAGGGTGATGGTGGCCTCATAGAATGAGTTTGGGAGTGTTCTTCCCTCTGCTATATTTTGGAAGAGTTTGAGAAGGATAAGTGTTAACTCTTCTCTAAATGTTTGATAGAATTCGCCTGTGAAGCCATCTGGTCCTGGGCTTTTGTTTGTTGGAAGATTTTTAATCACAGTCTCAATTTCAGTGCTTGTGATTGGTCTGTTTATATTTTCTATTTCTTCCTGGTTCAGTCTCAGAAGGTTGTGCTTTTCTAAGAATTTGTCCATTTCTTCCAGATTGTCCATTTTATTGGCATGTAGATACCTGTAGTAATCTCTCATGATCCTTTGTATTTCTCCAGTGTCTGTTGTTACTTCTTTTTCATTTGTAATTCTGTTGATTTGAGTCTTCTCCCTTTTTTTCTTGATAAATTAGTCTGGCTAATGGTTTATCAATTTTGTTTATCTTCTCAAAGAAACAGCTTTTAGTTTTATTGATCTTTGCTATTGTTTCCTTCATTTCTTTTTCATTTATTTCTGATCTGACCTTTATGATTTCTTTTCTTCTGCTGACTTTGGGGGTTTTTTGTTTTTTTTTTTGTTCTTCTTTCTCTAATTGCTTTAGGTGTAAGGTTAGGTTGTTTATTTGAGATTTTTCTTGTTTGTTGTGGTAGGATTGTATTGCTATAAACTTCCCTCTTAGAACTGCTTTTGTTGCATCCCAGAGGTTTTGAGTCGTCATGTTTTCATTGTCATCTGTTTCTAGGTATTTTTTTATTTCTTCAGTGATCTCTTGGTTATTTAGTAGCATATTGTTTAGCCTCCATACCTTTCTATTGTTTACAGGTTTTTTTCCTGTAATTGATATCTAGTCTTATAGCACTGTGGTCAGAAAAGATACTTGATATGATTTCAATTTTCTTAAATCTACCAAGGCTTGATTTGTGACCCAAGATATGATCTATCCTGGAGAATACTCCATGAGCACTTGAGAAGAAAGTGTGTTCTATTGTTTTTGAATGAAATGTCCTATAAATATCAATTAAGTCCATCTGGTCTAATGTGTCATTTAAAGCTTGTGTTTCCTTATTTATTTTCATTTTGGATGATCTGTCCATTGGTGAAAGTGGGGTGTTAAAGTCCCCTACTATGATTGTGTTACTGTCGATTTCCCCTTTTATGGCTGTTAGCACTTGCCTTATGTATTGAGGTGCTCCTATGTTGGGTGCATAAATATTTACAATTGTTATATCTTCTTCTTGGATTGATCCCTTGATCATTATGTAGTGTCCTTCTATGTCTCGTGTAATAGTCTTTATTTTAAAGTCTATTTTGTCTGATATGAGAATTGCTACTCCAGCTTTCTTCTGATTTCCATTTGCATGGAATATCTTTTTCCATCCCCTCACTTTCAGTCTGTATGTGTCCCTAGGTCTGAAGTGGGTCTCGTAGACAGCATATGTACAGGTCTTGCTTTTGTATCCATTCAGCCAGTCTATGTCTTTTGGTTGGAGCATTTAATCCATTTACATTTAAGGTAGTTATCGATATGTATGTTCCTATTACCATATTCTTAACTGTTTTGGGTTTGTTTTGGTAGGTCTTTTCCTTCTCTTGTGTTTCCTGCCTAGAGAACTTCCTTTAGCATTTGTTGTAAAGCTGGTTTGGTGGTGCTGAATTCTCTTAACCTTTGTTTGTCTGTAAAGGTTTTAATTTCTCTGTCAAACCTGAATGAGATACTTTCTGGGTATAGTAATCTTGGTTGTAGGTTTTTCCCTTTCATCACTTTAAATATGTCCTGCCACTCCCTTCTGGCTTGCAGAGTTTCTGCTGAAAGATCAGCTGTTAACCATATGGGATTCCCTTGTATGTTATTTGTTGCTTTTCCCTTGCTGCTTTTAATATTTTTTCTTTGTATTTAATTTTTGATAGTTTGATTAATATGTTTCTTGGTGTATTTCTCCTTGGATTTATCCTTTATGGGACTCTCTGAACTTCCTGGACTTGATTATTTCCTTTCCCATGTTAAGGACGTTTTCAACTATAATCTCTTCAAATATTTTCTCAGAATCTTTCTTCTTCTCTGGGACCCCTATAATTCAAATATTGGTGCATTTCATGTTGTCCCAGAGGTCTCTGAGACTGTCCTCAATTCTTTTCATTCTTTTTTCTTTATTCTGCTCTGCGGTAGTTATTTCCACTATTTTATCTTCCAGGTCAATTATCCGTTCTTCTGCCTCAGTTATTCTGCTATTGATCCCTTCTAGAGAATTTTTAACTTCATTTATTGTGTTGTTCATGGTTGTTTGTTTGCTCTTTAGTTCTTCTAGGTCCTTGTTAAACGTTTCTTGTATTTTCTCCATTCTATTGCCAAGATTTTGGATCATCTTTCCTATCATTACTCTGAATTCTTTTTCAGGTCGACTGCCTATTTCCTCTTCATTTGTTTGGTCTGGTGGGTTTTCACCTTGCTCCTTCATCTGCTGCATAATTCCTTGTCTTCTCATTTTGTTTAACTTACTGTGTTGGGGGGGGTCTCCTTTTCGCAGGCTGCACGGAGAAATTTCCCTTTCTCTTCTTTGTTCCACAGCTCCTGGGATTCAGCTTTGGTTTTGGCCCTGCCTCTGCATGTAGGTCGCCCTCAGGCATCCGTTCCCGCCCAGACAGGACGGGGTTAAAACAGCGGCTGATTAGGGGGCTCTGGCTCACTCATGCCATGGGGAGGGAGGGGTACAGTAGTTATAATTGGAATGTGTGGAGAGCCTGCAGCAGCAGAGGCTGGCATGACATTGCAACAGCTTGAGGTGCACCGTGTGTTCTCCCAGGGAAGTTGTCCCTGGATCACGGGACCCCGGCAGTGGTGGGCAGCACAGGCTCCCAGGAGGGTAAGGGAGGTGTGGATAGTGACCTGTGCTTGCACACAGGATTCTTGGTGGCTGCAGCAGCAGCATTAGCGTCTCATGCCTGTCTCCGGGGTCCGAGCTGATAGCTGTGGCTCGCACCCGTCTCTGGAGCTCATTTAGGCGGTGCTCAGCCTTCTGTGGGTAGACAGGGAAGGAATCCCGTCTCCTCACACACCCCAAAACAATGGTTTCTTGCCTTTCAGGCAGGTCCAGACTTTTTCCTGGACTCCCTCCCATGTAGCTCTGGAGCTCTGCCCCCTTTCAGGCTGTGTTCACGCAGCCAAACCCCAGTCCTCTCCCTGGGATCTGACCTCTGAAGCCCGAGCCTCAGCTCCCAGCCACCCCTGGCCCAGTGGGTGAGCAGACAAGCCTCTCAGGCTGGTGAGTGCTGGTTGGCACTGATCCTCTGTGTGGGAATCTCTCCACTTTGCCCTCTGCACCCCTGTTGCTGCGCTCTCCTCTGTGACTCCAAAGCTTTTCCCTCACCACCCTCCATCTCCACCAGTGAAGGGGCTTCCTAGTGTGTGGAAACCTCTCCTCCTTCACAGCTCCCTCTCACTGGTGCAGGTCCCATCCCTATTCTTTTGTCTCTGTTTTTTCTTTTTTCTTTTGCCCTACCCAGGTACGTGGGGATTTTCTTGCCTTTTGGGAAGTCTGAGGTCTTCTGCCAGCATTCAGTAGGTGTTCTGTAGGAGTTATTCCACATGTAGATGTATTTTTGATGTATTTGTGGGGAAGAAGGTGGTCTCCACATCTTACTCCTCTGCCATCTTGAAGGTCCCCCCCACCATTATGTCTTGACAAAACACCTGACCCACAGGATGACCACACATAGTAAATGGTTGCTGTTTTAATCCACTGATGGTTTGGGAGGGTTTGTTATTCAGAAATATATTCCAGAACCTAAATTTGGTACTGGAAGTAGGTTTTTGTGTTATAACAGAAATGTAAAACACATGGCTTTGGATTTAGGACCACATGTTGCGTGGCAGTGTGAAGGACCTCAAGTAGACGATTTGTGGCAGTGGAACGAAACTGAGAAAAGCGTTATTGAAGGCTGGAGAAAAGATAAATTGTGTTACATAGTAATAGAAAATTTAGCAAACCTATTGACTGAGGTAACGTAGATGTGGCACTTATAGAATATGTCCACAAATTCTTAGATACTCCCCCTTTTAAGAGGTGAAGCTTAATTTCCCTCTTTGAGTATGTCTGACCTTAGTGATTTGCTTCTACTGGAATGAAATAGAAATGTATGACTTCAGAAATTAGGTCATAAAAAGAACTGCAGCTTCTTCCTTGCCCTCTATTTTGGAGCATTTACTCTTGAGGAAACATCTGTGATGCTGGGAAGACTCCCAGGCTGTCCTGTGATGCTGAGGCCTTCTGCCAGCAGTCAGTTGAAGTGTTCTGCCAATACCCTCTAAGTGAGCTATCTTGAATGCTGATTCTCCAGCTCCAGCCATGCTATCGGATAGTTGCAACCTTTGCTGACATCTTGACTGCAGCCTTATGGGAGATCCTGAGCCAGAACCATCCATCTAAAGCACTTCCAGATTCCTGATACTCAGAAAATATGTGAGAATATTAATTTTGCTTTATATTGTCTTAAGATGCTAAGTTTTGGGGTATTTATTTTATACAGAAATAAATAATATAGAAGGAAATGTATAGTAAAAATGTGCCTATGAACTCGAGGATCTGGTTTAGCAGATGTTTAGCAGAATGTTGGAAATGCCAACTGGTTTTTTAGTTATGTATAATGAAATATGGCTTCAGAAAGTTGAGATAAAGAGGGAATTGGGCACTTTTCAGTATGGATTTTGAGGATCTATAAAGGAGCCAGGGCTAGCTTCAGATAACAAAAGATCCTCAATTTAAGAAGCAGCCTCAAAACAAGGATCAAATTCAGCCCCCTACCAGTAAAATGTGACCTCAGTGCCATAATGGGATGAAATCTTCAGGGAGAGGGTAAGTGTATTTTGCATGTAAGTGGGATGTGGGTTGTTGTGGCCAGAGAGCAGAATGTGAAATATTACATTGTCCCAAAGATGACAACAACATTATCTCTAAAACAATTTTCTTCTGCAATGTGACCTTCCTAATTCCTAATTAAGAAGTGACATTTACAACCCCACCCCCGGTATCTAGGCTGACTGTGTGACTACCATGACGATATGAATACAGGAGAAGTGATGCAGCACTGGTCCTGGGTGTGGCCCTTGATTGGCAAGGGCCTTGATTTCTTTTCCTGACTCTTGGAAGCCATATACAATGTAAGAAGTGTGATTATCCTGAGATCACCATGCCATAAGAAATACAAGCTATATGGAGAGGTGCTACAGGATGGCACATCATGTGGACAGAGAGACAGTCAGACCAAGAACAACTGAGGCACCAGTCATGTGAATGAAGAACCTACCTTGGACAACCCAGCTGCGGTAGGTACCACCTACTTCAGCCCATCTCTATTTCCTGATCCAAAATGAATCAAATAAAAAGGTTGTTTTAATATACTAAGTTTGTAGTAACTTGTTAAATAGCAATTCCACATGACACTTCAATGCTGCTCTATCAAGAAAGCACAAGGCCAACCAGGTGACTTTATTCTAGTAAATAAAACACAGTAGCAGTGATGGGATGCCACTTTGGACATTAGGTTATAAAAAAGACATTGAGGGCTTCCTTGGTGGTGCAGTGGTTAAGAATCCGCCTGCCAATGCAGGGGACACGGGTTTGAGCCCTGGTCCGGGAAGATTCCACATGCCGTGGAGCAACTAAGCCCGTGCGCCACAACTACTGAGCCTGCGCTCTAGAGCCCACGAGCCACAACTACTGATCCCGCATGCCACAACTACTGAAGCCCACGTGCCTAGAGCCTGTGCTCTGCAACAAGAGAAGCCACCGCAATGAGAAGCCCGTGCACCGCAACGGAGAGTAGCCCCCGCTCACCGCAACTAGAGAAAGCCCGCGCCCAGCAACGAAGACCCAACACAGCCAAAAATAAATAAATAAAATAAATAAATTAAAAAAAAAAAAGACATTGACTTCCATGTCGGTATGTTCTCTCACCCTCATTCGCTCTCTCTGAGGGAAGCCAGCTGCCATGTGGGGAGGCTGCCCTGGAAAGAGTGCCATGATGACACTCAGGCAGCCTATGAGGCAGCCCATAGAGTAAGGAAATCAGGCAAACAGGCAGCCGTGTGAATAAGCCTGGAAGATTTTCCAAGGCCTGCCAATAGTCACCTGAGTGAGCTTGGAAATAGACCCTCTCCCACTTGAGCTTTGAGAGAACCACACTTCAGTGGACAGCTTGGATGCAATCTCTTGAGAGACCTTGAGCCCGAACCACCCAGCTATCCTGCTTCCAGATTACTACCACAAAATCTCTAAAACAATAAATGCTAATTGTTTTAAGCAACTAAGTTAGGGATAATTTGTTATGCACCAATAGATAACTAATACAATCCTCTTCTTAGATATGGAAAGGACTGTTTTTGTCTAATTCTTGCTCCTTTTACTTTAACCTATCTTTTTCTGTGTTTGCTTTTAAGATTTTAATCTTTATCCCTTATCAGCAACTTTACTGTGCTATGTCAGGTACAACTTTCTTTGTATTTATCCTGCTTGAGATTCATTGTTATTCTTTTTTTTTTTTTAACATCTTTATTGGAGTATAAGTGCTTTACAATGTTGTGTTAGTTTCTGCTGTATAACAAAGTGAATCAGCTCTATGTATACATATATTCCCATATCCCCTCCCTCCCACCCTCCTTATCCCACCCCTCTAGGTGGTCACAAAGCACTGAACTGATCTCCCTGTGCTATGCGGCCGCTTCCCACTAGCTATCTATTTTACATTTGCTAGTGTATATATGTCACTGCTACTCTCTCACTTCATCCCAGCTTACCCTTCCCCCTTCCTGTGTCCTCAAGTCCATTCTCTACGTCTGCATCTTTATCCCTGTCCTGCCTCTAGGTTCTTCAGAACCACTTTTTTTTTTTTAGATTCCATATATATGTGTTAGCATACAGTATTTGTTTTTCTCTTTCTGACTTACTTCACTCTGTATGACAGACTCTACATCCATCCACCTCACTACAAATAACTATTTCATTTCTTTTTAGAGGTTCATCGTTACTCTTGAGTTATTATTTTCAAAACTCTAATGATTTAGAAAACTGCAGCCATGTCTTTCCACACATTGCTCCTATTCCATTCTTTCTTCTCTTTCTGGGACTCCAGTCACACATATGGTAGTCCTCCTCACTGTAACTCCTAGGTATATCATGTTGTTTTGTGCTTTTTCCATCATTTTTATTCACTGTACTTCTTCACACAGTGTTCTGACTTATCTTCCATTTTACTAATGATATTTTCAGATGTTTGTTATCTGTTGTGAAACCTTTCCATCATATTCTTAATTTCAGTTACTGTGTTTTTCAGTGCCCAGATTTTCATTTTCTTAAACACTACTTCTTTTCAGAACCTCTCAATTATATCTATTTCTTTGAAAGTATTCAGGATACATATATTAAAGTCATTGTGTAATGCCATTATCACACATATTCAGGATATTATTTTAAAGTTATTGTATAACTTCATTACCTGAATCCTTTATATGTCTCACTCTATTACCCATATTTTCTTTTTTAAAAAAAGAATGTTCTTTTTTCCCATATGCCTGATGATTTTAGTTTGGGTAACATAAATTGTATAAATTGTATATAATTAAGCCTAGTGTTATGTCTTTTCTTCCTTGAAAAGGATGTATGTCTAGGGAACTAATAACCTTCTATGAATTTAGTCTAACTGTAGGAAGCTAGGTGATATGAAGTTGGACTTCCTTACCCTGTGAGAACCAGACCATTTCTAGATCACACTAACTCCTAGAGTACAGTCCTTATCATGTGTGCTTATAGGCATTGCTTCCTTGGCAGGCTCTGGATTTCAGCTGTGTCACTCTGAGCCCCATAAGAAAGCTCTGTTCAGCTTCTCACTTGCCTTTTGGCATTTTCCATATACCAGGCTTCTCTATCTAGGTTTTTTCTTCTTTAAGACCTTGGTTACTAATTTTTTAGTGCCTTGTTGCCTTTATGATACCTTCAAGTAGTTTTTCAATAATATATTTTGATTAGGTTTTCTATCTGTTCATGGTGGGAAGACTGGCCCACATTTCCTACTCACAATGCCAGAAGTGTATATCCCCTCCCACAGAGTTTTTGCCTCTCATGTGACAGAATTTACATACTTTGGAGAGATGCTTCTCTTTTGTTTTAGGGGAAGGAGAAAAAAGTATGTGTGTGTCTGTGTGTGAGTGTGTGTGTGTGTGCGTGTGCTCACCTGTATTTGGTTTCAACAAATACTCTCTTTTGAAAAGGAGAAATTCTGTGCACACATTTTGTCACTGTATTTATTTTTTTAATCTCTTGTATTATAGCACCATGTTTATTACAATTTTGTTGAACTGTGGAGAGGTTATGCAGGTGTGGGGGCAGAGGATATATGGAAAATCTCTGTACCTTCCTCTCAATTTTGCTGTGAAACTTAAACTTCTCTAAAAAATATGGTCTTCATTAAAAAATGTGTTAAATTATATATCTTAACCACATTTGATGAAAAGAAGAAGTAGATCCTGTTTCTCTTCAGTTATAAAGACGGCAGTGGCCAGCTATGATACAGTAAGAGGTGAACTGCTTTGGGAAAATGGACTAGTGATTATGTCTGTCTAAATTCAGAACCATATATATAAAAGAATATTAAATCAGAAACACTGGTGGACTGAGAGTAATGGGATTTTTAAAATGCTGAAAAGCTGAAAGTGGAGATATAAATACTACTCAGGGTCACCTTAACATTATCTTTTTTGTTACTTGTTTTTCTCAGTGAGGATGTGGCCTTGCTGACACTGAGTATCATTCAAGCACCACGAAAGCCTAAAGTTTGTAAATATTCCCTTTTAAAGACCATGAATTAAAAATAAATTTTACCATTTGCAACAAGGTGGATGGACTTGGAGGGTATTATGCTTAGTGAAATAAGTCAGAGAAAGACAAATACTGTATGATATCACTTATATGTGGAATCTAAAAAATAAAACAAACTAGGGAATATAACAAAAAAGAAACAGACTCACAGATATAGAGAACCAACTAGTGGTTATCAGTGGGGAAGGGGAAGGAGGGAGGGGCACCATAGGGGCAGGGGATTAAGAGGTACAAACTACTATGGATGAAATAAATAAGCTATAAGGATATATTGTACAGCATGGGGAACATAGCCAATATTTTAAAATCATTATAAATGGAGTATAGTTTTTAAAAATTGTAAATCACTATGTTGTACACCTAGAACTTTTATAATATTGTAAATCAACTATACATCAATAAAAAATTGTTTTAAGAAAAAAAGAAAGACTATGTCTTTCGTGTAAATTCTTCTTGAATAATGACTAAATCAACAGATAAAAGAATATTGGATTAATAAGAAATAGAACCTCTTTGTTCCCCAAAGTTCTTTAACTTGCCAAATCCTACGGCCAACTCTCAACCTTTTATCTTATCAAAGTCTCTGTGACATTGAGTCTGAAAGAGATTGTGTCAGTTGGCATTTATTGTATCTCATTCTCTTATTTTTCTCTTATCTTTCTGTCTACTCCTTCCGAGTCTCCCTTGCTAGTTTGTACTTCTCTGCTGCTATGCCTCAGTTCTCTTTGTTTCTCTATCTGTACTCCCTCCTGGGGTAATTTCATTCTGTCTCATGTTTTGAAATATAGTATCTAACATAGAATCCCCAAATTGAATCCGAAATCTGTCTAACATCTCCCTTGGGCATCTCAAACATAAATGGTCAAACTAGACTCATGTCTTTACATACATCCCTAACTCTTGCCAAGTATTCTCCATCTTGATGAATATTTCCATTAGTCACTTAGTTGCTTAGGCCTAAGAATCATCCTCAATTTATTTCTGTTTTGAATATGCCACAACCAGTTAATCTGTCCCATTACCTTGCTTCATTTCCTTACATTTTTATTGAATCTAGCAAACCTTATCCACTTCCACTGCTACTACCAAAATTCATGACTCCATCATCTATTTTCTTGAGTACAAACTCATTATTGGGCTCCTAGCTTCCATGCCCACTGTCATAGTTCAATCTCTACATACCTTCTGCATGAACATTTTTGGAATGAATGTTTACGACAACCAATGATATTTGACATTTTTATATCTCTTCAACAGGTTCTACACTGGAAGCTGAAAAATCCAGATTCTTTTGTGGAAGTAAAAGCCTTACATAACCTTCCTGCTGTGTAACTCTCTGATATAATCTTCTACCATTTTTCTATGTTTCACTATGTTATAGCTACTTTGACATTAATTTTCTGTCTTAAAGAATCAAGCTTTTTTTTTTGCCTCAGAGTATTTGTACTTGCTGTTAAATTTGCCTGGAATACCCTGCTTGCAGATTTTCAGAGGGTTGATCTCTTTTCATTATTCTTATTTCAAATGTAAGATACTCAACAGGCAGTTGACAACAGGGTATTGTTAGCAAAGGGGCCAAAGGGAAAATTCTGTGGTGCTAAACATGGTCCATATCCTGATCTACATGGTGAACATGTAAAAATATGTCCCTCCCAAAATATAAAGCAATGCCTAAAAGGTTAGTGATGTTTTATACTTTTTTTGTGTATATTTATACCTCATTAAAAAGTTTTAAAAAGTTAAACTATTCAGAAGTTCCCCATGATCACCTATCCAGACAGCCTGCCCAAGCCCTACCTACCTGAGTCTATCCCATTACTCAGATTTATTTCCTCTATAGAATTTAACATTTACAGAAATAACCTAATCTCTTTAAATGTTTACATTTATTATATGTCTTCCCCATATAGAATGTAAGATATTTAGGACACACATTTTGCTTGTATTTTTCACCATTATATTTCTAGGACCTTAAACAGTACATGCGACATAGAAGGAGAAAAATAAATATTTGCTTAAATACATTAAAGCAGGGTCTTGGTATATCTTGTTCATTTTGTCACTATACAATATACAAATAACTTACAGAAGGACATCTCCGCCCTGGTTAGATTCTAAAGAACTGGTCACAATCCATTAATTCCGTCTGTTCCCTAAAGATAGAAGGAAAAAAAGGCTACATGATGCATGCCAGAAGATCTGCATAACATCTCTTTCTTTGAAATTTCTCCTTCTCCTCTTTCTTAGTTTCACTGATTGAAATTCTAGTCATTTTCTTCTGATAATTTTCCTCTTGAAGCCTTTCACAATCCCCCTCTGTCTTAGATAGATATTATCTCTCCTTCTTTTCAATCTCTCTCATAAACATTCTTCTTCCATCCTATCTGTATAAAGATACTTGGGTCCTGAATGTTTCCAATTTAATAAAAAACTTCTTGAGAGGAGAAAATATCCATGTTTATCTTTTATTCCTCTACTTCCTCATAGTGCTGTGCACATATTATCTTAAATAAATATTTTAATCAAATTTACTCTAAAATATCTCAGGTAGATTAGCAAAAGGTAAGACCATTTATGATGAGAAGAAAGTAAATAGGTTAGTAGGAAGAAGAGGACTTAATTAGGTAAAGGGGTCATTACTGCCAAGCCCTCCTGATTCATTTCCTTGTCTACTGTCTCAAATCTTCTAATCAATTCCCCGTACCAGACCCTAATAAATCCATAAGCCTACTGCTTAAAATACTTCAGCGAATAAACACTGGCTTCAGAATCAAATAGAAGTTTCTTAAAATGTCATACAACAGTTGGCTTATGCAACCTACACATCATCCCACTACCACCTCCCTATTCATATGTAGCTCAGAATATGTCATGTTCACTTTATGCTTGTAGGGCGTTGCATATGCATAGAGCACTGCTACTTCCCTCTATCCACTTGGATTATTCATTTTATCCTTCAAGACATAATTCAAGTGCTACTTCCTCAAGAAAACTTCCTGACTTTCTTAATTCAATCAGGTGCTCTTCTGCTATGTTAAAATAGTCTTGAGCAAAATCCTATCGTAGGGCTGCCTACTGTAATTCTTTGATTTTTTTAATCTTACTAAGCCAAAAGATTGTGGTCCCTCCCTCAGAAAAGGGCTCCGGCTTGTTGACCTCCGTATCTCTAATACCCAGCAGAGTGCTTAGAAATTAATTTGGCGTTAAAAAATCTTCCTGTTAAATAAGTGGGTGAATGAACAAGTGAATGAATGGATGTATAGGTAGATATATTGATGGCTGAATAATATATTAGTTTGCAAGGATAGTGGGTTTCCTTTTTTTTAAAGGACATTATTCTTGGGAACTTGCTGCTACTGTTTCTTATACTGATTTTGACAAATAAGAAGTAATATATCTGGGGGATGAAAATACGCTGTGAGGGAGAGTGAACCTAACACAAATGACCTGAGACTAAATAATTAGCTTAGGGGCTCTGGGAGATGAATGTTTAATACACTCAACTGCTTAGTCACTCTTTTTTCATTGTCATTTATCATTGGCATTCCTATATCTGATAGATATTATAGATGCAAAGAAAAAGAGAGAGACATTGTGGTGTACTCAATGTCAAAAGCATATTTTGAGCTCATGTCTCAGTGAAGACATTGTCTGATATTAGGTATCTGGGTCAGGGCTGCTCCCCTAAACCATGAACTCTTTGCTTTTCTTGGGCAGGATGCCAGTTCAACTTGAAGCAAAGTTGAAGTCGGCAGCACTGAAAGCTATTTGGGGCATTGTCCCTGAAAGCCTCACCTGCTATCTGCTGGGCTTGCATAACATTCCACTGGGGCATTCCAGAGAACAGAAATATTAAAGCTGGCCTGTAGCCTAGATGATGACTTATTCATAATATTTCAAAGGGAACTTATTTTGCCAGCAATGCAAAGAAACACATGGCCAACCGTTTTCTAAGTGACCTCTTCGCTTGGAGCTTTGATACTTAGCGGTCTTTAGGCAAGATTTCTCTTTATGAAATGGCTTGTGTATATGTTCTAGTATATCTGAAATGAAAGATCATGGTACAAAATATATTAAACACTAAATTAATAATGTTCTAAGTGTATAAAATCTAATAATGCTCTAAGAGAGCATATTGAGGCAAGAATAGCAGGGGAATAAGTGGCAAGTGAATAAGTGTGGTAGGAAGGTAGAGAAGAGGGAACGATATTTCTGGAAAGATCTATTGCAGAATAATTCAGACACAGAACATAGGATCTCACGGCATTGGCAGCCATCAGAAACTGGTCTTCAGCAGTCAAAACAGCATGGTTTCACTGATTATCTGTCCCATAAGACTTGAGGACAGGCTGTCATTTTATGGTAGTGTGTTATGGCTTTGATGCCTCTTATTCCATGGGGAAGCCATTTTGAAATCAAGATCCAAACAAGAAGAGAGTCTCACTGACAAAAATGTTTGAATGATTTTTTTGTGACCCCTCTTCCATTTCACAAGAACACTGGATGCAACAACTCAGGTCAGAGTAAAAACTTTCCATGGTAACTTCCCAGGTTAATCAGAAAATTAACTCAAAAAAAAAAAAAAATCTACAAGCAAAAAGTGGACATCTCAGCATGGGACAAGAACAATATAAAACCTGTAGAACTGGATCTAACTGGGCTACACCCCTTAGTTACACTGAGAGTTACCATCAGTTCCTGGTGGAAAAGATCTGGGGAATTGATGTGTAAACTCATAATAGTTTTTGTATCTGTAGAGTGAGCTGATTTTAATCCTTCTTACAAGTGTAGATTTAGACATCAGTATCAACAAACTCTTTTGCCGACTTCACAAAAGCTTGCATTAAAGACGAATTAAAAATGTCCTGTTATTATATATGTTGTATGTAGGTGTTCTAAAAGGGTTGTACATATATGATAATTGGAATTAAAGTTCTGTTGTCCAATGTGGACAAACTTAAGGTGAAGCCTTGTGGTAAGGAATAAATGAGTTAAAATACATAAGAGTCAAAGTGCCTCATCCATAATATGAGTCATTCCTGCTTTGATGGTTATTATACAGTTTTGTCTTGAATCTTCTTTGTGTCTAGATATGACTTATATAAAATGGGAATAATTAAATTCCTTTGTGATTTAATTTATAAAAATATATTTATATATTGTCATTTCACACATATTAGCTCAAGAAATAATGACCATTTGGGGGAACAACTGTCAGTTTGTTATTCAGAAAAGGACAATATTTATTGAGCTACCATTTTGTGTGATGTATCATGATATATACCACAAGTAGAAAGAGATAAACTACCTATTTCAACCTTTCAAGGATTTATAGTGAAAAGGACAAATTATTAACTCCCACCTTACAAAAGTAATTGAAGCTCAGGGAGATTATATTGCTCAATCTCACATAAAGATAATAATAACAAAGAACATTCAACTACGAAATTCCTCTGGAAACTAGAAGGATAGGGTTTTGCTTTAACAAGAGAAGGAAAATGTGCTTTGCTGAGCAAGGAAGGGGATGTGGAAGAGCATAAAGAGAGCACAGGGAAGGAAATAATGACCATTTGGGAGAAACTGAAATCGCAGCATTACCCTCATACACGCTATTGTTCTAGTATTTCTTCTCCTTCCTTCTTCCTTTTTATTAAAAAAATAAACTTTTTAAATACAATTTTTAAAATAAATTAAAAGAGCAGACCATTTTTTCTCTAATTCTATCCCCGTCATTTTCTGAAAAAACTACAAGGTTTGATGAAAACGAACACTGCATGAAGGCAAAAAATAGATCAATTCATAAGGAGGAAGCAATCACCCTGGTTCCCTCCTTTGAAATAGTTTTTTTTATCATTGGTAATGGAATTTTGTTCTGTCCTAAAAGCCATTCTTCCAGTAACATTTAAGAAAAAACAATATGAACTCAATACTAACTGTGGGTTCACTGCTGTACTTTTGGTCCATAATGTTTGAAGCATCAATCATCTCTTTTGTGAGAAAAAGAGTGAATTTATGACGCATGACAGCAAAGACAATCATTTTTCTTTCACAGCCATCTGCACAAATGTATTTCCCTTACTGGATCCTTTAATTGTGCTTCTTAATCAGATGTTCAAACCCTTAAATTCTCTCAAGTCCCCCGCTCTCTTTTGCACCCCCTCCTGCCCTTCCCCAAGAGGCAATCAATAATCACTAGAGTATGTGCCTTTTCTTTGTAAAACTGTTAGTGCTATAATCTCCTGTAAGAACTTCTGATTATTGTGCTCTGCAGGTGGCCTTTCCTGTTTCTTTTCCTTTCCCAAAACATCCTCTAAGCAACTTATGCTAATTAACTATAGCCTAAAAGATAAAACTTCAAATTATGCTTTACAGAAAAGAAGCTTCATAATTGTCCAAAGGAAAAAAGGCATTGGCATCAAGTTTCTTTTAGAATTTAATCTTTTCAAAAAAACAATATCTTAATGTTAAATTATGTCCTTAAACAGAGATCTTGTTGCATTACCAATGTGATTGAGTTAAAAACCTGTTCATATAATTTTTTTTCTAAATTAATTACATAAAGAAATGGGTTCCAAAGTGGTGTATTGGGATGTAGGATGAAAACAATAGAGCTTCTCTTTCTACTTATTTATTTTTAAAAAATATTTAATTTATTCTTAATATACATATTGGCACTCACTCCACTTGGTTGTCACAATGATATATGCATAATTCTGAGGGAAACATGGGGATAACACTAATGTAGTTAATTTTATAGAAACAAGACCTTTAAGTAGTAAAATCTTTACAAAACTTTGTAATGTTATCAAGTGTGATTATGAAAATATTCTGTAGCTCATGAATTTTCATAAGCTAACTCACAGCAAAGACCATAAAATAGTTAAGTTTAGGCATTAAATAAAATATTTTCTTTTACAAAAAGATGAAAATTTCAAATTTTTAACCTTTACCATAGCAAGCAGCTATGGGTAGGAATCTATTAAAAACGTATTAGGGCTTCCCTGGTGGCGCAGTGGTTGAGAATCTGCCTGCTAATGCAGGGGACACGGGTTCGAGCCCTGGTCTGGGAAGATCCCACATGCCGCGGAGCAACTAGGCCCGTGAGCCACAACTACTGAGCCTGCGCGTCTGGAGCCTGTGCTCCGCAACAAGAGAGGCCACGATAGTGAGAGGCCTGCGCATCGCAATGAAGAGTGGCCCCCGCTTGCCACAACTAGAGAAGGCCCTCGCACAGAAACGAAGACCCAACACAGCCAAAAATAAATAAATAATAAAAATAAGTAAATAAAAAAAGTACTTAATTTGTGCCTTTAAGATAAAGGAACATATTGTTGCATCACAAAATGTTAAACCAAAATTTTCAAAATTATTAAAAAGTATTCCACTGCTAATTGTATTATTTAGTAAAAACATAGGGGTCTTTTGTTACTTTAATAAATAAAATTTAAAAGTATTTTTGAAATAGCATTTAGTTGTTTTTATCCTAATTAAGATTAATATTTTCTTTATTTCTAATAAACATGAAAATAACTTTTTTTACATGTGTAGAGCACGAGGAGTAATTATTTTTGATTGATAAGGTTGTATAATCACAAAAATGTAAAAGAAAAATATGAACGGAAGATATAAAATTTATCAACTCTAAATCTCCCCTTTTTCATAGATTAAAAGACACCAGGAGTTAATTTACCAGCCCAGCTCCCCAAAGCTTCTTAAGTGCAGGTCGGTCTAAAACTCAAGTGTCTTGACATCGAAACCTCAGTCTACTCAGAATGCAACCCACCAGCCTGTATGATGTGGCTTTTCTTCCTTTCCAAACTTATCTCTTAATATCCTAGGCATACTGAGCTGTTCACAGTACCCAGTATACTCCATGAACTCTCTTGCCACATCTTTGTGCCTGTCATTTTGTTTTTTCAATCTCACATGCCCTTCTCCAAAATCCTTGTTGTTCTTCCTAACTTATCTTTCAAAGATTCATCTCAGGCATTACCTTTTTCAGAATATAAAAAGGTCTACATGATGAAAAAAACAAAAAGAAGTTTTAGCAATATTGTCTACACTCTCATTTTATAAGTAAATAAAGACTCAGATAAGTGATGTGCCCAATGTGACCCAGTCATCTAGTACCATAATCCAGGGGTTTTTCTACTGCTCCTCTCTAGTTTCCAACTGTGATAAAATGGATGACCAATAAAAATTATTGGTCTAATTACTGACTATTTTATACCCAGCTACTTATTACAAATGCCTTAGCATTACTTGTACCTAAAATTAATTATGGAAGAGAAAACAGATTAGCTTATTTTCTAATTAGCTCTTAAAGTACTAATAATCAGAAATGTTTTATTTTCATGCCTTATTAAATATTTCTTACAACATCTTTAAAGTGTGATTTATATCTATCCTATTATTTATACTGGAGCAAAGCAAAGATATTAAAAGGATATATTTAGTAACTCAGGGCAGACCTGAATAAGTACAAGGGGGTGTTTTGTAAGTGAAATGGAGCTTAAATCACCTATCATAGGACAAATATGGGATTAGGTTTCTTCTACTGAGCATATCAGAAGTATTTTTTACTGGATGGGGCTTTGAAATTGGGGATTTCAAAATGCAACTAAATTTTGGAGAAGATTTGCCAAGGTAAGAAAAGTTCCAGTTTTGAGTTCCGGGGAGATATGTGTGTTTTTCCCAATTATACCTCCTCCTGTTTCTTCTTTAACTACTAGTCAGTTGGAGTTTGATCTTCCAAATCTTAGAGCTAGTACTTTGATTAAAATATGGCCTTTGTTAAAGTTCTAATTTGGTGTTTCATTTTGTTAGGTAAATATAATTAAATCTGTTAAAATTATGACTTGTAAAATAATAATAGCTAGATAGTAAGCACAAGATTTTAGCCACACAGTAGGCTTATGGTTAGGTGACTTTTATCTATATAATTGAACTCAGCTTATTTTAGAACTTCTCATTTTGCTCAGTACCTCTCATCTTATTTTGAGGTAATCAGTTCAGTTTTTATGTTAGGTACTTACGTAACTAGTCAGTCAATTATGGATCTTCCTCAGTAGTCTTCTCTTTTCTTTTTTCCTTCTCTTTGAAGTGATCTAAGTTTGATGAGCAGGGTTAGGGTGGCTTATTTATTGCCCTGGCATCATGGGGAATTTTGTCTACCATTATTTTTCATCTGCTTTGGCCTACACCGAGAGTAACTCATTTTTCTTGGTCTGCGGCATTGTATGCTGGCGTCTGCTGCTAATGTCCATGATCGTCCCACAACCTCTGGTATCCAGGTCTAGGCCTCATTGTGCTTCCATGTATATCTTTGGTTAGGCTCACTTGTTCTCAGCCAGAACCATACTCTCTAACTGGACCTAGGGAACGTTCATAGACACTCCCAGATAGTGATGGAATGCAAGGACCCTACAAATCTGACTTTAAGCCCATTCCCTTTGGCTCCACCCATGTCCATTGCTACAATAAACACTCAGGATTCAGTCTGGACAGGGGATCACTCTAAGAGAATCTAATATCTCACACTATCGCCTAGGAAGGGAAACATGTCTGTCTTAGACCCCACTAAACTTACTCTCACACCCACCTTTTGCAATCTGCCCTAGAGAAGATGTTAGATCCTTTCCAAAGGACTCAAGAAGCATCTAAAGCTCTAGCCATATCTTTTCTAAATCTCTCTCTCTCTCTCCGTCTGATTGGTTCTACTGTTTTCTCCATTTACTATAGCAGGAAAATGCACTCATATAATTCATAGATTTCATTTGTGATGTGGTATAGGTATAATCTTTCTGTTCTGGGCTCACTAGTTTTTAAACATAATAGAACCCAAATCCTTTTGTCTACAAAAATTCTAGTATTTGCAATAGAGACTCAATTCTATCCCAAGACAGTTCTATATTTTAAAAATGTGTTCAGAAATTCAATAGACTCCTTTGTTTTATTCTGTATCAACTCTTTCTCAGAATAAATAAATGCCACTGAGTCACTGGGCAAATGGCCTCAGGACAATGAGAAAATTTTGATCTCTGTAAGAAACTTTAAAACTCTGTTATCATCTCAAAATATTATTAAATTAAATCTTAGATTCATTTGCAAATTTAATATTCTCTTGGCAAGTAAAATACATATTTTCTGGGTGGAGACAGAGTCTGCCCAACTATATCAATTATTGCCAGAAACAATAAACCTGATCTTTTGTCAGAAATAATGATACTAACCTTTAATCCCAAACAGTCCTCGGACCTTGTGTTCACACTAAATAAGATAGAATATTTAGAATGCTACTGTTGTGGGACCTGACTAAACCAGGTATAAGGCAATTGAGTTAGTGGGTAAGGTTCTTAACATTTCAGGCAGGGACATATTCTGATCTGTAATTTATCCAAATCTAGGTAATAATATGCTTGACAATGTACGCAAGTATTCTATCCTTAAAACTTAAATTATGTTCTATTCTTAAAATAGAACAACAAATTCCATTACAGCCAAATGCTATCACATGAAACTTTCGAAAGTGTACTTATTAAATACGGTTGGCCAAAGAGTTCGTACGGATTTTTCCATAAGCTCACTCTAGCAGTGCTTAGTTGTCTTTAACTTCATTTGAAACAATTTTGTTACAGTGTATTGTGACAGCTGTCATATCAGCGTGCATTAAAAAAAAAACAACACAAAAATTGGTGAATTTTTGCGTCGTCATTTTAATATTGAAGATGGAAGAAAAAAAGCAACATTTTTGGCATATTATGCTTTATTATTTCAAGAAAGGTAAAAACACAACTGAAACGCAAAAAAAGATTTTTTTGCAGTGTATGGAGAAGGTGCTGTGACTGATCAAACATGTCAAAAGTGGTTTGAGAAGTTTCGTGCTGGAGATTTCTTGCTGGATGACGCTCCATGGTTGGGTAGACCAGTTGAAGTTGATAGCGATCAAATAGAGACATTAACTGAGTACAATCAACGTTATACCACGCAGGAGATAGCCGACATACTCAAAATATCCAAATCGAGTGTTGAAAATCATTTGCACCAGCTTGGTTATGTGAATCGCTTTGATGTTTGGGTTCCACGTAAGTTAAGCAAAAAAAACCTTCTTGACTGTATTTCCGCATGCGATTCTCTACTTAAATGTAACGAAAACGTTCCATTCTTAAAACAAATTGTGACTGGCAATGAAAAGTGGACACTGTACAACAATGTGGAATGCAAGAGATCGTGGGGCAAGTGAAATAAACCACCACCACCAACACCAAAGGCCGGTCTTCATTCAAAGAAGGTGATGTTGTGTACATGGTGGGATTGGAAGGAAGTCCTCTATTATGAGCTCCTTCTGGAAAACTAAACGATTAATTCCAACAAGTACTGCTCCCGATTAGACCAACTGAAAGCAGCACTCAGTGAAAAGCGTCCGGAATTAGTCAACAGAAAATGCATAATCTTTCATCAGGATAACGCAAGACCTCATGTTTCTTTGATGACCAGACAAAAACTGTTACAGCTTGGCTGGGAAGTTCTGATTCATTCGCCACATTCTCCAGACATTGCACCTTTGGATTTCCATTTATTCTGGTCTTTACAAAATTCTCTTAACGGAAAAAATTTCAATTCCCTGGAAGACTGTAAAAGGCACCTGGAACAATTCTTTGCTCAAAAAGATGAAAATTTTTGGTAAGATGGAACTATGAAGTTGCCTGAAAAATGGCAGAATGTAGTGGAACAAAACAGTGAATATGTTGGTCAATGAAGTTCTTGGTGAAACTGAAAAATGTGTCTTTTATATTTTTACTTAAAAACCGAAAGGACTCTTTGGCCACCCCAATACAACTGAATTAAGTCCCTCAATACAATGGTTGGATTTGAAATAAAACTCAGTACTTTAAGAGTATAAGTTTTATCTCATGCATCTGAATTACATCCATATTTTAAGATGTAAACATGGCATCAGCATGACCAATGCTCTGGCTAGGTGGCTCTTAATTTTTAAACAGAGTATACAATGTCATTGAACCACCCTTTCATTTGTGGTATACCATCAATTGATCATTCATTCTACACATGTATTTACGAAAGACAAAAATTGAAAATTGATCTGATCTGACTATATTTTGCCATGGATTGACAATCTTACTGTAGATCTTGAAGTTTCCCTCTCAGACTCTTTGATATATATCTTTTTTTTTTAAGTTATATATTTTAATTTTTATTTATTTATTTATTTTTGGCTGTGTTGGGTCTTCGTTTCTGTGCGAGGGCTTTCTCTAGTTGCGGCAAGTGGGGGCCACTCTTCATTGCGGTGCGCGGGCCTCTCACCATCGCGGCCTCCCTTGCTGCGGAGCACAGGCTCCAGACGCGCAGGCTCAGTAATCGTGGCTCACAGGCCTAGTTGCTCTGTGGCACGTGGGATCCTCCCAGACCAGGGCTCGAACCCGTGTCCCCTGCATTGGCAGGCAGATTCTCAACCACTGTGCCACCAGGGAAGCCCACTTTGATATATATCTTAATGGTATTGTGTGGCCATCACTTATGCTGTCTGTCCTGGTGATAATCAATCTGAATTGGGAATGAGCCAGCTTTCTTATCATTATTAACAGATTCCTTAATTAGCGTGCAGCTGCGGTCAATACTGGCATTCACATTTTTTAAAGAACACTTCCAAAACTTTATTCCTAGTTTTACTTTAAACACTTAACAGAATCAAGATGAGTTCTGTAACTCATCTACCTTCCTAAAGTAAAAATGGGAAAACAATCATGGAACATAGTCTCATTGTTTCAATTTGTTTCTTTCTCTTTCATCTCTCAATAATGACTCCCTTCCTCACTAAGTAGCTCTATTACATTTACCACTCCATTCTAAAATTGTCCTTTTGTTCTTGTGAATTGTTTAATTCATTATGAGAGAAGCACAGTCATTTATAAGAGCCTTCATTATATTATTTTCAGTATGTTGGAAGTGTAAGTGGCATCTTTTGTTCTTTTCCATCTGCAACACATATGCCATCACTCTTTCATGCCTGAAATGCATTTTCTAAAGTATGACTTTATTAGAATATATGCTAAGCTTTAAAATAATCTCCCAAATAAAGCTAAACAAATAACTATATAAAGCTGCCAGTTGTAATTTTGTGAGTTTAATTTTTTTTGAGAATTTATTTCTTTCCACTAAACAAAATAAAATTCAAATTCAAATACAATTGTCTCTAAATGCATAAGGCACTACACTGATTACTACAGGAGACACAAAGATGATTAACACTCAGTTTTTGCCCTCAGAAGAGCTAAGATCCATTCTAATGGGAAGGACAAACCCAGTGCAAAATAAACAGAAACCCAGACTTTTTCAAGTCAAATGAGACAGGTGACAGATCTGTTTAAGGAAATTCAGTAGAACTAAGGGGAATCAGGAAAGGTTTTATAAAAGGGGTGTCCTCTGAGATACACTTTAAAGTAGGTGTGGCAGAGAATGCTAGCTGCTTACCTAAGCCAATGTTCTTACTTTTCCGGACACACATCTAGCCTACAAGTCCAACCTCCCTTGCAATTCAGTTATATGACTGAGTTCTAGGAATTATGAAGAGGACCACATGCCAAACATCTGATTAGCCTGTGAGGAGAGCAAGAAATAAAACTGTACTGTGTTAATCAATTGTGATTTTGAATTTTTTGTTACAATAGCTAGCATTAATTACTTAAAAATATTCACTATCTCTATCAAATGAGAACAACTTAAAATTTGAGTTCTTTAATCTTCAGCGTGTTATGTTTAGCTTTCTGTGGTTTTTCTTCTTTTGGGGTATTTTTTCAGTTCTTTCCTTGTTCATATCTTTCATTGGTTTTTTTTTTTTTTTTTTCCTCCTGACAATATTCCCTGGGGAAAAGTCTTCAGGTTCTACACATGTGTGCTTCAATTTTGTTTTTTTTGTATTTTGTATTTTGTTCATTTTGTATTTTGTATTTTGTTCATTAACCACTGTCCTGTTTGAATTACATAGGCCTTCCATATCCCAAACATCTCCCCAGTTCCAAATTCGGGTTTTATAAATTATAGTACATGTAATTCCAGTCTGGTCTTAAAACTTTCACAATTTCTTGAAATTTGCAAACTCTTCATAATTATCAGAAGAATTTTAGTTTTAAAATATGTTTTTACTTTTTTTTCTACTTATCTTTCTTTTAGTAGCTTTAATAATACACTATGTGAAAATAGTAGTGAAAGTAGAACTGCTTGTCAGAAGAATATAGGAGAGAAAATGAACCTCACATGGATTTCTTTTGTGAGCACACATAAATTCAAGCAGTTTTTCTGTTGAGCTATTCATTTGAAGGGGTGATAAAAATTAAACAAAAACAAAAGCTGAGAAACAAAGCAAAAAAGAAATCTTACAGGAACTTTGGTCCACATGTCCTTAATTCTCATTTGCCCTATCTTTGTCCATAAGAATATGGTAACTCATGCAAAGCTGAATTAGAATCCTCTTAATGTACACATACATTATAAATATTAAGATTTAAAAATGTAATACTGCTAGCATTCTAATTTCAATTACCCAAGGTACAGTACAAAGCAATTTAAGCTTTCAGTGATAACTCCATATACTTTTTAAAAAATATTTATTTATTTATTTATTTTGGCTGCGCCAGGTCTTAGTTGCAGCACTCGGGATCGTCGTTGCGGAATGCTTAGTTGCAGCATGCATGATCTTTAGTTTGCGGCATGCATGTGGGTTCTAGTTCCCTGACCAGGGTTAGAACCCCAGCCCCTTGCATTGGGAGCACAGAGTCTTACCCACTGGACCACCAGGGAAGTCCCAAACTCCATCTACTTTGAATAACAGCAAACCTCGAGTTACTAAACAACCTAAAAAACCAAAGATGTAGCTGTAATGCAAATAAAATATTGATAGTTGCTATACTGAAGGCATGTCCAGAGTTATGTGATAGCTCAGAGGAAGGCACATTGGAGGATAATCTATTAGGTTGCACGGTAGCTTTCCAGACAGAAAGAGAAGAAAATCTGTCTAGGTCTGGAGTATAAAAAGGAATGGTTTTCTCTGGATATATGCCTAGGAGTGGGATTGCTGGGTCGTATGGTATCTCTATTTTTAGTTTCTTAAGGAACCTTCATACTGTTCTCCATAGTGGCTGTATCAATTTACATTCCCACCAACAGTGTAGGAGGGTTCCCTTTTCTCCACACTCTCTCCAGCATTTATTGTTTGTAGAATTTTTGATGATGGCCATTCTGACTGGCGTGAGGTGATACCTCATTGTAGTTTTGATCTGCATTTCTCTAATAATTAGTGATGTTGAGCACCTTTTCATGTGTTTGTTGGCCATCTGTATGTCTTCTGTGGAGAAATGTCTATTTAGGTCTTCTGCCCATTTTTTGATTGGGTTGTTTACTTTTTTGATATTGAGCTGCATGAGCTGTTTGTATATTTTGGAAATTAATCCTCTGTCAGTTTCTTCATCTGCAAATATTTTCTCCTATTCTGAGGGTCGTCTTTTCATGTTGTTTATGGTTTCCTTTGCTGTGCATATGACCCAGCAATCCCACTCCTAGGCATATATCTGGAGAAAACCATAATTCAAAAGGATGCATGCACCCCAATGTTCATAGCAGCACTATTTATAATACAATAGCCAGGTCATGGAAGCAACCTAAGTGTCCATCGACAGATGAATGGATAAAGAAGATGTGGCACATACATGCAATGGAATATTACTCAACCATAAAAAGAAATGAAATTGAGTTATTTGTAGTGAGGTGGATGGACCCAGAGTCTGTCACAGAGTGAAGTAAAAGTCAGAAAGAGAAAAACAAATATCGTAAAATATCACTTATATGTGGAATCTAGAAAAATGGTACAGATGAACCTATTTGCAAAGCAGAAATAGAATCACAGATGTAGAGCACAAAACTTATGATTACCAAGGGTGGAAGGGGAGGTGGGAAGAACTGGGATATTGGGACTGACATATATACACTACTATGTGTAAAATAGATAACTAATGAGAACCTACTGCCTAGCACAGGGAACTCTACTCAGTGCTCTGCGGTGATCTAAATGGGAAGGAAATTTTAAAAAGAGGGGATATATGTATACATATGACTGATTCACTTTGCTATACAGCAAGAAACTAACATAACATTGTAAAGCAACTATCCTCCAATAAAATTAAAACAAACAAAGAAACAAACAAACCTTAGAACCTGAAAAGAAAGGGATGGTTGTTAGGAAAATAGACAAAAAGACTAACTATGGTCAGAATCAGGGCCCATATGAAGTATCAGGAAATGAGGAGACAAATTACATAGATGGTAAATTGTAGGACAGTGTAAACCTATGCAAATATGAGCAATGGTGAAAAAGTCTGTAGAAGACTGCTGCCTCTGCATCTCATCTCATATAGGTGAAGTTGCCAAAAGTCAGAAGGGCAGTTAGGAAGAAAAGGTGGACATACAGTGGAACAGAAAAAGAGCAAAGTAGAACTCATGAAGGCAGACTAGAACCAACAGGCACAAACTGAAATGCATGTCTGTTTCCCACTGCCTCCAACCATGATGGTATAGCTGACCTGTAGGTGAAGCTGGAGACCCACACCATGGAGCTGCATACTCAGCTGGCCCAGGACTTAGAGAAACTGTAGGAGATCAAATGGGAGCTGGAGCAGCTGTGAACCCCCAGCTGTGGCCTCCGGCCAAGCGGGAGAGCCAGCTCATCAACAGCGGGAGCAATCTGCACCAGCACCCGGTGCCCTTCACCGACCTTCAGAGTAGAATGGCTATTGCTTCACTTCTGCCCTACAAATCTCATGCATATTTCTCTTGTGGCCAACCATAAACCCAAAACCATAATGAGAAAGAGATTCTAGGAATATAGTTCCAACTTAACTACGTTGATACAGCACAGAACCACCACATGCTCCTCAAAGGGTCAGCTGAACGCATATTTTTATGGAGACCGCACATACACTTCAGCTGAGCACACATTCTTACCTTGATGTTTCTTCTGCCCATTCTGTTTCCCAGACAATCACAGGTTTCACCCGGAAGCATTGCTTCAGCAAATCAACTGTGCAAGAACTCTGTTTTGGTCTCTACTTCTAGATAACCCAACCTAAAGCAGGCCCCATCATGCTAATGAGTTGTGACTGTATTTCATAGGTAACAGGGAGATGTTGATGGCTATTTTTTTAATTGAAGGTAAGCTAATTAGAAAGGTGACACAAGGTAATTACTGAATTACTGAACAAAGATGCCAAAGGTTTTAAGGTACACTGAAAGAAAAAATACCACTAATTAAACTATAAAACAATGCTTATTGATCACTTTATTACTTTATAGTTGTTGAAAGAGCTATTTTTAGAATTAAACATTGATTTTTATTAGTTATAACTGTCGTGCATACGTTTAGAAAGGATATTACAATGGAAAGAAAATGGTTAAGGTATTTTCAAAACTTCTTCATAAGAAGAATGTATTCATATGAAATACTGAGTCATTTTCAACTCAGAGTGGTCAGTATCTGTGATTTTACATTCTAAATCTTCCTCTGTTCCATCAAGAATGTTGGTAATACAACATTTCTTAAAGAACTGATGAAGAACGGAAAGCTATTAGTGCTTGAAAGTTAGGTGTGCAGTCATATAAAGCTAGACTACTTTTGACTTTCTCTTTAGGAATGTTGTTCTACCATTATTCTAGGTTTGTTTGTTTGTTTTTAAGTCGCTGACATTCATGCAGGTTATGATACTGGGACACTTGATGTTTGGGTGAAGACACTAATAACCTCATCATGACTGCCATCTGGCTGACAGTGATTGTAAGAAGTATTCTAATTTCAAAGAAATTTAAATATGAAAAATTGTGTACTTAGAATCAATAAACTATGGTGACTGAAGAGGAATTGAAAGAGAATAGATAATAATTAGGAAAATTGGCTACATGGCATCTGTGTTGGTCAAGGAAAAAGATGACAAGAACCTATACTGAAACATTAACACTAGATATATGAGATAGAATTCGAGTTGCATTTAGGAAGCAAAACTAGTATGGATAGTTAAAATAATAAAATCCTAAACAAAGATACTCTCTTGATACATTTTATATTAAAGGTTCTAGAGGCTATTAAAGGTTATTTTATACCGAATAACACAAATTTACAAACCTCTATGTGTATAAAGACTGAAGCTCATAATCATAAATTTGAAGAAATTTTTATGATTTCACAGTTCTCAACAAATTTGTAGATGTATAGATTCATTTGAATCTGTTGCCAATATTAGGGTATTATTAGGGTACGCAAAAAGAGTAACTCCCACCCAGTTGATTTCCATTTGTTAATTAGACGTTGATATTGGACTTCAGCTTCTGGCTATGCTACTATCTACAAAGAGCTTAAGGAGTCTTGTTTTAGAACAATACACTCATGAAATATGATAATAACACTTTACAGTGCAATACAAAATTGTTTTTCTATTCAGTTATTGATTTAGATTTATTCTCTTCCACTTCATGATTATATAGACAAATTGTACCTTGAAATATTAAAAAATATTATTTTTTCTCATGAAAGAATCCTTAATCGAACTAGGTTATGATGACACAGAGTTATGAGGCAGTCATTGCAAAGATTTTGATAACACTGAGTAAATACTCGTGTTAGTGTGCTAAGAGAGAGAATTTAGAATATAACACTGAAATGTAATTATAATAAGGTACAATGGCATAAAAATTTTAAAAGAAAATAAACAAAGTATTAACCATGAAAAAAAATTATTTTTTCTGGCTATGCATTTTAGTGGGTTAAAGAAAACATCTTATTTGCATTAATAATATCTCCAGATATGCATATATGTCTAATGTCAATTACCAAGCATATCCCTGACATTGGTTATTTTAATATTTTACAATAATTAAATGCAACCTTTAAAAGTTAAAAAAGACATTGATTGACATAGTATTATACTTCAAAGCAGATCATTTGACAAAAACATAATTTTATTAGCAGTATCTATTACTAAGACATTTTTAAAAAATTACTTGTAATTTTATTTTGTACCCTGCTTCACCACATATTTTAATATAAAATATAATTCTTTGAAGAAACTGCATGATCAAAATTTGAAACACAAAACTTATCGCTGGTTAATATATTGGGATGATGAATTCAAGTCTCTCATCAACCCCTCATATCATTTGTGATTGCATCCTCCAGGTGGGCCAAGTAGATATTCACAATATTAAACAAAAAATAAAGCTGAATATAGCCTCATATTTGGAATTGCCAGTTCTTGCAGATATCTTTCATATAGTTTTAAAAATAAACTGTAAAGAATCTGTTAAGAATCAATTTCCAACTGTCATCACATGTGTCTGTCATGCATATATTTAAGTGTTTTTTAAGTTATCACAGAAAATTTCAAATATACATAAAAGAAGAGAGAATAGTGTAATAAACTTCTATATACTCATCGCCCAGCTCCAACAATTATCAACATTTAGCCATTCATATTTTAATATAATATGACAGTTTCTACTATAACTATTATTAACTACCACCACCACCATTTGAAGACTACTACTATGTGCTATTGTTTCAGTGAAAGTTCTTGGTTGTAAGCAGTAGAAAAAAGCTGGCTAATTTAAGTGGAAAAGATTATTTAATAAAAATAAAATAATCTATGGAAGGATCAAAAAATTCTTGAAGATAAAACATTCAGGAATGCTGCAGAAAGTCACAGTGAAGCTTCCTTAATTACCACTGGAAATTAAATGTAGCATCTACCTTTACCATAACCCTTACTTAATAAATTCGACATAGACCTTTATTTTATAAGCCTCTAGCTTCAGTGATGTGATTAGCAATATCCAGTACACATGCCTGTGCATAGCATCAAGGGAGATGAGGAAAACTGGTAGCTGGCTTCTGTGGTGGGAAGTATTCTAAGAATAACAAAATAGGACATTTCTCAAATGTAGACAAACAAAATACTATATGATATCAATTATATGTGGAATCTAAAAAATAAAACAAATGTATATAGCAAAACAGAAGCAGACTCACAGATACAGAAAACAAACTAGTGGTTTACCAGTGGGGATAGGGTGGGGGAAGGGGCAAGATAGGGGTATGGGATTAAGAGCACTGAACTAATTTTGAACTGAAAGAGATTATTTACAAAAGCCATCTACTGCAATCAAATTCATCATCTTACAATAAGACAGTGAAGACCAGGGAGAATCTTCAAGTGACTTATCCAAAGTTCTACCACCAGCAACCTCAGACAACCTTTGTAGCAGATCAGACTATCTGGTAGGATTGTGATATATGATGGTGCTTCTAATCAGGTATGCAGCCTTATTGATTGTGGGGAAACTGGCATCCCCAAATTCAGAGTCCATCTTCAGTATTAAATTATTTTGGAATACTCAGGGTACCAGAACTGTAAATGATAGACATAAAATGTCTAAAACAAACAAACAGACAATCAAAACTCCACACAAAGAGAAAGAAATGGTAATGGAACTTAGAGATTGACAAGCAGCAAAACATTCATCTATTCCCAAGGAAGAACATTTGATTTGTTGCTGCATTTGCTTGAAATCAATCTCAGACACTAAGGCTGAAAGAAAAATTCAATAAAGAATCAGAACAATTTAATGAAGTTCATATATTTGAAATCATGTCAGGGGCTTTTCACATTGTACTGTTCATACCTTTTAGTGTATATTGACAGCAAGTCTGTATGGGAATGTTGGCGGCTAGAGGAGTACATAGAAATTCAGATAAAAAATTATCTGAAAATAGAGCTGGAGGAACCAGGCTCCCTGACTTCAGACTATACTGCAAAGCCACAGTAATTAAGACAATATGGTACTGGCACAAAAACAGAAATATAGATCAATGGAACAGGATAGAAAGCCCAGAGATAAACCCACGCACCTATGGTCACCTTATCTTTGATAAAGGATGCAAGAATATACAATGGAGAAAAGACAGCCTCTTCAATAAGTGGTGCTGGGAAAACTGGACAGCTACATGTAAAAGAATGAAATTAGAACACTCCCTAACTCCGTATGCAAAAATAAACTCAAAATAGATTAAAGACCTAAATGTAAGAATAGACACTATAAAACTCTTAGATGAAAACATAGGCAGAACACTCTTTGACACAAATCACAGCACCATCTTTTTTGACTCACTTCCTAGGGTAATGAAAATTAAAACAAAAATAAACAAATGGGACCTAATGAAACTTAAAAGCTTTTGCACAGCAAAGGAAACCATAAACAAGACAAAAAGACAACCCTCAGAATGGGAGAAAATATTTGCAAACGAAGCAACTGACAAAGGATTAATCTCCAAAATTTACAAGCAGCTCATGCAGCTCAATATCAAAAAAACAAACAACCCAATCAAAAAATGGGCAGAAGACCTAAATAGACATTTCTCCAGTGAAGACAAACAGGTGGCCAACAAACACATGAAAAGATTCTCAACATCACTAATTAATAGAGAAAAACAAATGAAAACTACAGTGAGGTATCACCTCACATTGGTCAGAATGGCCATCACCAAAAAATCTACAAACAATAAATGCTGGAAAGAGTGTGGAGAAAAGGGAAACCTCATACTCTTTTGGCGATATAAATTGATACAGCCACTATGGAAAACAGTATGGAGGTTCCTGAAGAAACTAAAAACAGAACTACCATATGACCCAACAATCCCATTACTAGGCACATACCCAGGGAAAACCATAATTCAAAAGAACACACACATCCCAAAGTTCATAGCAGCACTATTTACAATAGCCAGCACATGGAAGCAACCTAAATGTCAATTGACAGAGCAATGGATAAAAAAGATGTGGTATATATATACAGTGGAATATTACTCAGCCATAAAAAGGGATGAAATTGGGTCATTTGTAGAAACGTGGATGGACCTAGAGCGTGTCATACATAGTGAAGTAAGTCAGAAAGGAAAAAGCAAATATCGTATAATAACGCATATATGTGGCATCTAGAAAAATGGTATAGATGATCTTATATGCAAAGTAAAAATAGAGACACAGACATAGAGAACAAATTTATGGATACCAAGGAGGAAAGGGGTGGGGTGGGAGGAATTGGGAGACTGGGATTGACACATATACATTATTGATACTATGTATAAAATAGACAACTGATGGGAACATACTGAATACCACAGGGAACTGTACCTAATGCACTGTGGTAACCTAAATAGGAGGGCAGTCCAAAAGGGAGGGGATATCTGTATGTGTATGGCTGATTCATTTTGTTGTGCAGTGGAGGCTAACACAACATTGTAAAGCAACCATACTCCAATAAAAATTAATAAAAAAATCATCTGAGGAGATTTTTTGACCCTAAGAAATTTCCATTATCGAAAGTATATGTACAAAGACTACCTTTTCACATGTTCTTGCAGGAACTATGACTGCATGAGGTGAAATAAAGTTAAGAATAATTGTTTATTGTAAGTATCTTTTTTCTATGGTACAAATGAACTTATCTGCAAAATAGAAATAGAGTCACAGGTGTAGAAAACAATCTTATGGTTACTGGGGGTGGGGAAGGAGGGGGGGATAAATTGGGAGATTTGGATTGACATATACACACTACTATATATAAAACAGATAACTAATAAGGACCTACTGTATAGCACAGGGAACTCTACTCAATACTCTGTAATGACCTATATGGGAAAAGAATCTAAAAAAAGAGTTGATATATGTGTATACGTAACTCATTCACTTTGCTGTACAGCAGAAAGTAACACAACATCATAAATCAACTATACTGCAATAAAATTTTTTTTAAAGTATCTTTTTTCTTATTACTTACAAAATTGTTAAAGTCATGTTGTTATATACTTATAATTTTTACACTTATCAAGTGACTTGCCTAGGAGGGAATATTCCTAAAAATGGAATTTTGAAGAAATGCATTAAACTTTTGGCTCCATCATAACCTCTAGAGTTATACAAAATTACAGCGTGATAGTTGCATACGAAAATGTCCATTCTCCCACACATAACTGCATTAATATTTTCCAGTATAATAATTTAGAATGAGTTTTAAAGTAATATTTCTTTGATTTCTCTTGAGGTAACATATTTTATAATTTATCTAATGTTATTCATTTGAATTGCCTGTTGACGACCTTTCCCATTTTTCTACTGGAGAGCTCGCATGTGTTGGGTTTTTTTTTATAAAATGAAGATTTATATTTAATCTCTCTCAGCTCTATGATTTTTTAAATCTGATGGTACAAAGCTACAGTTACTGCAAAGAAACATTATATAAATATTTTTTATTATTGTCTAAGAACATTCTATGTATCAAGAAATATAATCTTTTGGTATATATTGCATCATTTTCCTATTTGTCTATTTTATGTTTCTTTGTTTATATATTTTAATTTGGTGTGAAGATGTTTTAAACACATGGTCAATTCTAACACTTTCTCATTAGAGATTCAGTCATTAATCTTACAAATGAAAAAAGTTATCCCTACCTCTTAGGTTATATAAATATCCACTCATAATTTCTTCATATTTCATGAGTTAATTTCTTCATTGAAAATTATAGTTTTTATAGAATTCACTTTTATTTCAATTATATATTTGTGTGTATAAACTGTATATATATTTACAGTTTCCCAAGTAGTTGGCCATTTTTCTCTCCATCATCTAAATGGTATAATATTTTGTATTTGACCTATTTTATTTTATGTTCTCTTTTCTCTCTTCTTGTTCATCTTTTAGATTGATCACATATTACTATTATCAAAAATTCCATTTTTTAAACTTTCTATTAAGTTGTTAAGTATGCATTCTTTTCCTGGGTTCCCTAAATATTACAACAAGCATCCTTGACTTATTACAATCTAATTACTTCTTATAAATAATTACTTCTTTAATAATGCTAATATTTGTTTTTAAAGAATTATGCAACAGGTTGCCTTTGAAGAAGTTAGATAACTTTTGAGCATCCAGCCTGCTGAATGTCTGTTTTGTTTTGTTTAGTTTTGTTTTATATTTTTTTAAAATAGTGTATGTCCATAAATTATAGAGCAGATTAAAAGATAGATTTTTTCTCCATGAAGAAAATATTTACCTATTAAAATCTGGAAATGCATAAAACTATTTGTCCACGTTTAGTGAGAATAGTGGATGTTGAAAACCATATTGTGAATAATAGATAAAATAACTGGTTTCTTAAAAATTGAGACAGATCATATATGGAAGACGTGGGTGAATAAGATTGAGAACAGTAATTGTTTCTATTCTAGAGAAAATGAGAGTGTGGAATGTGGGCTCAGCTGACCAGTACTAAATAAGTTAATGACCAGTTTCCAAGTCATCACAGGGCTGGGACTGAAACAGTAGTTTTTCAGAGGGTGTGAGTGACTGATGGATGACAAGGTCTTACTTTTACTTATAGTTCATTGAGAGAGAAAAGAGAAATTGTAGCTCAAAGGGAAAAATTAAGAATTTCTTTCTCATTGTAAATCAATTTCAATTCTTCCAAATCAGGCTTCTTTTTCTATCATTGACTGAAAGAAGAATAAGAATTTACTATGGCATAACCTATCAGAGCTTCATAACACAGATTTCAGTATATTTTAACAAGAGAGTACAATCTGTTTGCAAGCTAAAAAAATCATTTGAGAAATGCTTTGCTTTTAGTTACTGGATGAACTTGTGATGTGGCCAATGCTGAATTCATCTTTTTTCTGAGCCTGTTTTACATGTAAAACACTAAGCCACGGTCTTATATTTAAGGGTTGAGCATAGTTACTATACCTGAGTTTGCAATGTATTGCTAAATTAGACATTATTCCATTGGTTCTTCTTGTTGACTATAAGCACATGAAAATTTGACTTAATTTTCCATATTTGCATCACAAATCTACAGTTGCAAAGTTATGCAGCAATGTTTAATAGGTTATTTAGCCCCAAGAACACTCACATGAACATATCTTCTTTGTCCTACTCTCTACATCCCAACAAAATAAAAGTCTCATACTTAGAAATCATCTTTTACTTATTTTTCTGTATAAATTCCTGTACCTATTCAGCTCTTAAGCTCAAATTTCTCTTCAAAATGTCTTTTCTCCATTTTCTCACATCAGCTCTGCCTGATTTTTTAGATATCCTCTTGGCCAATTTTACACTGCTCTCTTCATACTCCAATCTCAAGATAAGTCAACATGTGCCAGATTTTCTCCTCAAAAATCACTATTAAAACATATCCTTGGGCTTCCCTGGTGGTGCAGTGGTTGAGAGTCTGCCTGCTAATGCAGGGGACACGGGTTCGAGCCCTGGTCTGGGAAGATCCCACATGCCACGGAGCAACTGGGCCCGTGAGCCACAATTACTGAGCCTGCGCGTCTGGAGCCTGTGCTCCGCAACGAGAGGCCGCGATAGTGAGAGGCCCGCGCACCGCGATGAAGAGTGGCCCCTGCTTTCCGCAACTAGAGAAAGCCCTCGCACAGAAACGAAGACGCAACACAGACAAAAATAAATAAATTAAATTAAATTAAATTAAATTAAATTAAAAAAAAAAAGATAGCATCAAAAAAAAAAAACATATCCTTTTTCTTTCCTTCCTTCCCTCCTTCCTCCCTCCCTCCTTCCCTTCCTTCCTGCCTTCCTCCCTTCCTCCCTTCTTCCCTTCCTCATTTTGTCAAAAGTCATTAGATGGGCAATAAAGGTTGGAGCTCATATAGTAGATGGGTGTAGCATTAGTATCTTTGCTGAGTTTGGAGTTAAAACTTGAGTAGGGTAAAGAGGGCATCTACACTGAGGGAAGAAAGGGCTCCCTCATTATAAAGTTGGTACGAAGCATGAGAGATTGATCAAATAAGTAAGTATATTGACAGCAATAAGAGGTACAAATATGTTAAAGGGGATGGTTACAATAATCTGTGTGGTTGTTTTAGAATTGAAAATTTTCATTGTGAATGCATGGTTAGATAATAGATAAATAAATAACCTATATTGTATATTTTAGTACTGGCCCCTGAGAGGACCTCAAAGTAGAGACCTATTATAACAAGGAGATCATCTAACATCCATATCTTAGTTTTTAAATATCGTTCTCCACTAATAGAAATTAGGGTTTCTTGGAGAAATGGTTGATCCCAGGCATGCCACAGGAAAGTACAAGATAAGCCTGTAAATAAGGACATACTCAAAGAATTACTGGAACATGTTGTTCCATTTATCTATTGCTGCATGACACATCACTTCAAAACTTAATGGTTTGAAATAATTTATTATTACCCTTCATGGTGGTAGAAGCTCAGTTGGGTGTTTGTTGCTTGGGATCTCTCAAATGATTGCAAACAAATGGCAGCTGGTTCTGGAATCGCCTTATAGTCTGAGATTAGGTATTCAGCATAGCTTACTCAAATGACTGGCGATTGATGCTGGCTGTTGTGTAGGAGCTCAGCTGGGGCTGAATGTCTACATGTGTCTTTTCTATGTGGCCTGAGATTCTTAGCTAATTTTTTTGGATTTTGAGAGAAAGCATTCAAAGAGCAAGCATTCCAAGAGAACAAGCCAGAAGCTACAAGACTTCTTATGACTTGGCTTGGAAGTAATATGGTGTCACTTGTGCTGCATTCTGTTAAGTACCAAAGGCAAACTCAACTTCAGTGTGGAAGGGGACTCTACAGGTGTGTAAATACCAGGAGGCATGGTTTGTAGGCAGGCCACCTTTGCATTCTAGATATAACAGTCTGCCCCCTGGCTTCAGTGACTTACCTCCCTCCCACTGGCAATACATATGCCCCAATGACAATCGCCCCGCCCCAATCAGTATTAGGCTCAGTTCTGATATCCTGGTTTAAATAGACATCCTTGGAGATGGTTGCTCAAGTGCATTTCCTAAAGTGCAGGTTTCCAGCATAACAAACACTAGGTTAGGTAAAATATGAGATGACTTTAACTGACTGACTTTATATTACAGCACCAGAATCACATATTGTAAACTGAAAGATGAAGTACTACCAGACCAGAATTCAATCAGAGATATTTAAGAAAAAGGAAATAATTTCATAGCAAAATAAAAGCTGGAAGCACATTATAGAAGAACATAGAAGGTAGATCAGTGGTTGGCAAACTTTTCTGTAAAAGGCTATATAGTAAATATTTTAGGATTTACGGGCTACATACAGTCGTTGTCACATAATTCTTTTTTTCTTTTCTTTTGAACCCCTAAAAATGTGAAAATCATTCTTAGCTTGTGAGCCACAAAAAAAGAGGCCATATCCAGGTTTGAAATGTGGGTCATAGTTTGCCTACTCCTGTGTTAGACCAATAATTAGTAGATAGTAAAATTATGAAAGAAATACAGCAAATTTAGTTATATTAAGCGGGTTTAAAAAGCAAATATTGAGTGTTTACGAGCAAATTTCTGTGTGAAATATTTCTTAGTTGTATATGAGATCTATATTTTAAATACATAGATGCTGGAAATATATCTGGTTATTATAAAATCCTTACATCAAAATATGATTTCCAGTAATTATAAAATTAGGGTATTGCAGTTCTTCAGAAAAGTGCCCTTTCAGTTTTTTTTTCGAGAACTGAAAAGGCAAATGTAAGGGTGATGCTTTCTAATATCAAGTCTAACCATAACATTTTCTGTGATGCACTTCTCCAATGTATATAATTTGCTTTCATACTACTCCCTGTTTAGTTACTAAATATTTCACTTGAACTGCCCAGGGCTGTTCATCTACCGGGCAGTCTGCTGAGGAAGCAGATGCAAATTGTGCTTCGTCATCATGCTCCAGGACTTTCTAATGAACAAACTATAAAAGTTATTCATGCAGAGACGTGTTTTCCTACTTGTTATTGAACCTGTAGTACTGAGTACTCCCTGAGTTTTAAGAAGTAAACTGTTGGAAAAAAAAGTTTTTCAAGTCATTTGTAGAGATGGAAATCAATTCTAAATACAGTTACTTATAGGAGGTTTCTACAGAGCTGGACTTCATGTCTGAATAAAAATTTTCCCTCTGGGGGAAAGAGACAGATGAACGATAGTGAACATAAAAGATCTTACTTGTTATTATCAAATCGAAGATTGATGTGCTTCTCCTGAGGCAGAGTTGCATTGTAGCTAAAAGCACAGGTTCTGGAGGCTAACGACTTGGGTTCAAAACCTGTCTCTACAGCTTTGCCACTTGAGAGAAGCTGGGCAAATTATGTCTTCCATTTCCTCATCTGTAAAATAGAGAAAACAATAGTATCTTACATAGGATTCTTGAAAGAATTCCATTAGTTAATACAGAAAAACTTAGAAGAGTGACTAAAATTTCACAGTTTAAATATGAAAAAAAAATTTGTAGGCTAAAATGGTAATTGAGAGTTCCCCAGATTGCAGTCATTCATGTGCAGTGTTTATAATTTCTGTGTAGTCCTATGTCCCACCTTCTTTAATTTCCCTCTTAATTGCTACATATATTATTATTTACCTGATATTTTTCTGTGTATGTAAGTGAAACATGATTTAAATATTTAAATCAAATTTAAATACTTAAATATTAAAATTGCGTGATTGTTTAACTATTAATTAATGGTACATTTAAATATTATTTAAATTAATATTATCATCCTAAAGAAACACCAGTATTTTTACCATATATGAAAGGTAACAAACAAACCTAAACAAAATAACGTTATTTATTTCTAACTAGATAATGGTGACTGCCAAATGCACTGAGTTATCTCCCTGCTTTTTCACTGATTAAAAGAAAAATTATTAAATGTTAGAGGGATGTTAAAAACCAAAATTTGTTTAAACAAATTGGCGTCTTCTCCTCAATAAAGTTAGAAAGAGTGAAGGAAATATGAACGGGAATAACTTTTTTAACTAAATAATTCATGTTCTTTTGATGCCTTTCTTTTAATGCACCACTTAAAATTATGTCCTCCACACTTTGGAAAACACTACTATGCAGGAAGCTTTAGGGAGATCCTTAGACTTTAACTGGACTTCAGTATGAGGTCAGAGTTCAGGTAATTTTTGAGCTTCAACTCATTCTAGAAAAGGGAACGGTGCAAGCAAATGCACCAAAGCAGGCACGTTGACCAGTACATTGTCACTAAATCACTGGGTTTGTGAGGGGGTAAAATAGCTGCAGAACTCTGTCATTCACATTGTACACAGGGCCTCAAACTCTAGGCTAGGCGAGGCAGACTGCAAGCAATAACCATCATAGAAGGATTCTGAGGTTGGGCTAATGTGGATAGTTTATGAGGCTCAATTCAACACAGAACATGGACTCAAGAAGGCAAAACCTGGTTGCAGGGAAACCAATGCCTTGGCAGTTCCTGTGGCAATGAAAAGGAATCTATGTATCTTTGCCATAAGAGCCAAAGGTTGAATAGAAAAAGTGAGGAAGAGGAGAAAATGTGTACCAAGTTTCAAGGTTGGATGACAAGGAAACTCCTGGTACCGTGTCAGAATAAGAGATAGGGGCTTAAGGGGAAACACAATGTTTAGTCTTAAAAACACTGAATTTGAGAGGATGATGTGGTATTCAAGTGATGATACTCAGTGACAGAAGTAGATTTTACACATACAGGTTAAATCATGAACAGAGATATTAGCCTAGGAAACACTCTAAAGGACATACAGTGTAGAAAAGAAGAGACAGGGAAGCACATAATACATCAGGTAGGAACACTGAACATGCTGATGATGGAGGCTGCATGACTAGCATAGTGGTGGAGGGAAGGAGATGTCAGAATCCAGTTCAGTGTCTTGGTACCAAAATGGAAAAGAGAATTTCAAAAGACTGGATTCTGTAGTGCTCAGTGCGAGATAGAGATCAAGCAGATTAAGAAAATTCAAACACTGGATTTGACAAATAGGAGGTCATTTAGTAACCTTAGAAGACACAGTGATAGAGGCATATAAAGATTAAAGTTAGGTGATCAATCAGAGAAAAGGGAAGTAGAAAGTATAAACTATCAAAAATGACTAATTACTTTTGTATCAGAGTTCTAGCTGCCAAACTAAAGTTTAAATTCCTTATAGGCAGATATCAAACATAATAATTACATATTTCCCCACAAATCTTACATGATGCCTTAAAAATGAGAAGTACTCAACATCTCACCATTGATTTATCCATTCATCTAATTGATATTCAATAAGTGCTTACTGTTTGCCTCTCACTCTGTTAGGTGTTGGAACTACAACAGTTTCGTAGGACACAGATCTGCCCCCTCACCAGGGTCTCCCAGACTAGTAGTGGAGAGAGCATAGTAACCAATGAATTATAAAGTGTGAGAGCTCCCAACAGGGTTATAAAATCTCTAAGGAAAATGAACTCAACCCTGTATCTTGAAAGGTTAAGTGAAGACTTCCTAGTTGTGTTCTAAACATTCGTTACTAAGGTGATTAGAAAAGCCAGTAGTTGTTCAGATCCCTGTTAACAAGACTTGGAAGACACATATGGTTGGTAGGATTAAGCCCAAACTACTTTGACCTGGAAGCCAGGCCTCTGCAGTCAAACTCTAACATATCCTTGCAATTTCCCATCCCAGTGCTCCTGTCCTTTTGTCTCTTACACCAATTTTATTGTTCCTTGCTTCCATGATTAATTTAACTCACCTTTCTTCCTAGTCAAGTCCCACCTAATTTCCCCATACATCCAGTGAAAATTTCTCCACAAAATCTTTTTGGGCTACTCCAATTCTAAATGACCTCTCTGTCCTCCAAACTCCTAAATTGCAATGAGCTATACAATTTGGTGATGGGAATAACAAGATCATGAAGTCCTTTGTAGTCATAAAACAGTGGCTAACTTTTATTGAGTGGGAATTTCTTAATACCCACCTTTGCTTCCCAGGCCCAAACCTCCTGCAATTCTGTTCACTCTCTTCTACCCTCCATTTTATATCTTTTATCCACAAAATACTGTTCAATTTGTGGACCAACCTTTTTTTTTTTTTTTTTTTTTAAGTTTGCCCTCTATCAAACCAGCCTAAGAACTCTATTTTATCCCCAAATAACTTATTAAGATTTTATTTTAAACCAGTGTTTAAGACAAACTCTAGCTACAGTTGCTAAAATTTTACAAACTATATAATTTTATAATTATGTACAAGTAATAAGTCATATAATAAATTATCACATATATATATATATATTAACTTGTTCTTAGAACTGGTCAAATAATAGCACAAAAGCAAATGTCACCCTCACAGCAAAAGGCAGCCTAGATTTTGAGCCTCCATATACAAACCATTTATTACAATTATAGGGCTCACTCCTCTCCAACTCATTGCTCTCTACCAGATGAAAGAAAGAAAGATTTCTCAAGGACCTTTGTCTCTATCTAACAACCAATCTCCCAAACAAAAAACACAATTCAGTAATGTAGCTTGGAAACTTTCTAACCACAGGAGGATACTTTTCCTCTCAAATCAGCCCTGGGATGAGTCGGTCTCTACATTCTATTTAATTACTGAGCCTTGTTTAGGGTTTTTCTAGGAGCAGGTAGTTCTCTTTCAGAACAATGTGCTACAGAGCTGACACAAGTAGATTTATACAAGGGGATAAATCTTGACAAAACAGTAAACAGCAGTTCAATTAACCTGCTTCAGGGGAGCCTAATGTAATTTAAGAAATACAATCACTTCAGCTGAGGTTATAAGGTTTGAAACTAAGTTTATTGTCTGAAGGTAAATGCATCAGTGCTAGATGTTCCTTTGGCAACTAAACTTGGAACAAAACTAAACCAACAAAATGATGAGTAATAATCGGCAATAGAAGAGTCTAGTAGCTGTCTAGATTCCCAAAATTAAATAGTAATAATAATATTCAGAAAATCCAAATCAATAAAAATGTTTTCAACTTTGTTTTTTGATTTTAAAATATTAAAGTAAAGAGTAAGGAACGAGGAGTAAGAGTTAGGATAAAAGTCACTAAGTGTCAGGTTTAGGAAAGACAAGTTTGACTGGGTATATGTAAACCTGATTATGTGACTAGAGAAATGTTTAATTTTCCCTATGAGTAAAAAGAACTGTTTCCAAAAGGAAAACCTGAAAAGGGATAGGGCATTCTACAAAATAAACTATTACTCTCTTTGCAAGTGGACGTTACCGTTCCAGGCTGCTAGCGGCTGTTTTAACCTTTCAGTGTTTCAAACAAACCAATCCTGTAGAGTAACTTTCTGTATGCAGGACCATGAAAGAGCAAGGGAAGACCTACTGATGCACCTCACCAGTTCAATCAGACTGGGTACCCCTTGAGATTTACTAGGCAAGAGCTATTCCTGGCCATCATCAAAAAGACTACAAACAATAAATGCTGGAGAGGGTGTGGAGAAAAGGGAACCCTCCTGCACTGTTGGTGGTACTGTAAATTGATAGAACCACTATGGAGAACAGTATAGAGGTTCCTTAAAAAACTAAAAATAGAGCTACCATATGATCCTGCAATCCCACTACTGGGCATATATCCAGAGAAAACATGATTCGAAAAGATACAGTTCACCACAGCACTATTTACAATAGCCAAGACATGGAAGCAACCTAAATGTCCATCAACAGATGAATGGATAAAGAAGATGTAGTACATATATACAATGAGATAATAGTCATAAAAAAGAATGAAATAATGCCATTTGCAGCAACATGCATGGACCTAGAGATTATCATACAAAGTGAAGTAAGTCAGACAGAGAAAGACAAATATCATATGCTATCCCTTATATGTGGAATCTAAAAAATAAATAAATAAAGATAGAAATGAACTTAATTACAAAACAGAAACAGACTCAACAGACTTCTAAAACAAACTTATGGTTACCAAAGGGGAAATGTGGCGGGGAGGGATAGATTAGGAGTTTGGTATTAAAATATACACGCTACTATATATAAAATAGATAATCAACAAGGACCTACTGTATAGCACAGGGAACTCTACTCAGTATTCTGTAATAATCTATATAGGAAAAGAATCTGAAAAAGAATGGATATATGTATATGTACTACTGAATCACTTTGCTGTACACCCAAAACTAACACAACATTGTAAATCAACTATATTCCAATATAAAATAAAAATTAGGGCTTCCCTGGTGGCGCAGTGATTGAGAGTCTGCCTGCCGGTGCAGGGGACACGGGTTCGAGCCCTGGTCTGGGAGGATCCCACATGCCGTGAAGCGACTAGGCCCGTGAGCCACAATTACTGAGCCTGCGCGTCTGGAGCCTGTGCTCCGCAACGGGAGAAGCCGCGGTGGTGAGAGGCCCGCGCACCGCGATGAGGAGTGGCCCCAACTTGCCGCAACTGGAGAAAGCCCTCGCACAGAGGCGAGGACCCAACACAGCCATAAATAAATAAATAAATAAATAAATAAAATTAAATTAAAAAAATAAAATGAAGATAAATAAAAAATTTAAAAAGAGCTATTCTGACCACCATCACCCAGGGGTAGACACCCCACCCTGCCAACTGCATTTTTTTCTAAAGTACTAGGTTCCCATTTAATAATTTATTTCTTTGTAATAATAACGAACTGAAGAGCACTGTAGCATACAAATATCTTTCTCGCCCATCATTTCATTTGTTACTCATAAAAACACTCTAAGTTCGTTCTCACATCATTTACAAATAAGGAAAATTTAGTGACTTGCCTAGGGTCACATAGCTAGTAAGTGGGATCTGAACTCTGGATTCTCAATTCTACATTATTCTTGTTCTTTATCACTGTGTTTTACACAACTGCACATATTTCCACTGGAATGGCTTAGAAAAGTAATTTCTTTTTCCTGTAGTTTATGAAAACAGCCAGAGAGTATTTTCTCCTCATCTAAGGTTTAGTAATATCAAATCAAAATTTTAACTCTGAGATTTATGATAAGACACATCATTCATATTTCCTTGTGAATGAATAATATCAATTCACTGAAATTAAGCAAATGCAAACTGAAATAAATGCAAGATACTACTTTCACTTTCTTGACTGGCAATTTGTAAGTTTGATAATAACAAGGCTTGATGGAGGGAATAAGTATTTGTATGCATTGTTTGTGGTAGTATAAATTATAATATTTTTGCAGGGCAATTTAGCAATAGCCATCAAAATGTAAAATGGATATTTCATTTGACTCAGCATTTTCACTCTAATGATTTACTTTATGTGTGTATAACGGTAAAAGTTTACATATATACGTACTATACATACATACATACATATATATACACACACATAAATACACACCTGTATATACATACACACAAATATATTTATTTTTACATTGCTTTATTAACCATAACTTTGGAAATAAGGGGAAATGGCCATCATTTGAAGAATGGTTAAATGAATGATGATATATGCATATACTGATGTATCTCCAAAATAAATAAGAGGAAAAAGCACAATAAAAATATGCACAAATTTAATAAAATCCCATTTACTATAAAAATTATGTAGGTATTTGCATTTTTTTCTTAAAAGTTATGAAGGAGGGCTTCCCTGGTGGCGCAGTGGTTGAGAATCTGCCTGCCAATGCAGGGGACACGGGTTCGAGCCCCGGTCTGGGAAGATCCCACATGCCGTGGAGCGACTAAGCCCGTGAGCCACAACTACTGAGCCTGTGCATCTGGAGCCTGTGCTCCGCAACAAGAGAGGCCGCAATAGTGAGAGGCCCGCGCACCGCGATGAAGAGTGGCCCCCGCTTGCCGCAACTAGAGAAAGCCCTCGCACAGAAACGAAGACCCAACACAGCCAAAAATAAATAAATAAATAAATAAATTTATAAAAACAAAACAAAGCAAAACAAAAAAAAAAACCAAAACTCTCCTATTATAAAAAAAAAAAAAAAAGTTATGAAGGAAACAGAATAATGCTTACACTTGGGGTGAGGGATCAGGGGAGTGTGGGAGAGATGCTTACTTCTCATATGGTATCCCTTTTGTATAGTGATGAATGGTAACTACGTGCATTTATTACTCCCTAGCTAGTGTCATTTACTTGCAACAATCTTTTTCATAATGAATCTTTAAGTTTGCCTCAGATTCCATGATCTACTATTGAGCAGTAATAAGATAGTCCACACCGTGTTAAATTGTATCTTGAATATTTGCATTTTTCAAGATTTATGGACTATGCCATCTGATGGGACTAATAAATTCACCCTTTTGACTGGGAAACTCATCTTTGCATTTAACAATCCTAAGCACAAAATGGTCAGAAACAGTGGCTGAGTGTAAAAGTAAAAAAGGTATCTGAGTCATTCAAAATATACCTTCAAATATACCTTCAAACAAACACCATAAATATGATTGCCTCCAATAAGACTCCCATGACACCCAGCAATGTTCAATCTAGACATGATGCTAGATAAGATAATTGCTAGAACTACATCTCCACTTGTTTTTTGTCTTTGTCTTCATGCCTTGCACAGGAAATTGTTACACAGATTCTCCCCCATGAAACCCTGAAAAAGAACATCACCAGAACCAGGAAAAAAGTGCATAGAAAGGTCAGTAGTTCAAACTGTAATCACTATTTTGGAGACACTTCCTTGCTACCCAACAGAAAACCTAGTTCCAATATGAAGTAAAGCTCTTGGAAACAAATTTGGGGAAGGAGTGAGGCAGATTCGCACACACAGCTGACGGAGCGCTTGAAACCATAGATCTGCCTGAATTTGTTTCCCTTTGTACATATTTATTCACCATAACACACTCGCTAAAGAGAATCAGTTGTACCGATATACTGAGAAAATGAATTCAGGGATGATAATAAGGGAGAAAATCTGAGAAATCAATTTCTTTCTTATTTCTGCTTCTGGAGAAAATAAAGAAATTAAAACCAATTTACATACAGAAAAAAGATGTTTGTGATAAGATCTGGATGGATTTCAAAGGGTTATATGATTGAGAAATATAGAGAAATCAGTGCTTTTTATAGAAACTTATTATTTAAATAAAACTAGCCATATTTTATCTATTTATTGGGCTTTTAATTGAAAGAAATGAAAATGAGATAGGAATGCACCAAGTGTAGATGTTGGACCTTAGATGATACTCCTGGGGAAAGCAGTTATAGCACATTCACTGCCATGCTAAATTTCCTCTGTGTTATGCTAGAATATTAAAGGAAGAGAAAAAAAATAAATGGTTTTTAAAAAAAGAGAACATTCCGAGTAATTTTAATTGACTGTATTGATTTGTTTTTAAATCAACAGCTTAATAAGTGGTCAGAATAGAAGCTATCTGGATCAACTGCCAATCTTCAATGATGTTAAACACCTGAAAGACTAGTCAAATAAAATCTCATACCACATAGTAAAAGGGCAGTTGTTCTATCATTTGTACCTTTTCAAACCAGCAAAACAATGTTAAGGTTTCACAGTCCTAGAATTCAAAGTATCAGCCTTGGGCTTCCCTGGTGGCGCAGTGGTTGAGAATCTGCCTGGTTGAGAATCTGCCTGCCAATGCAGGGGACACGGGTTCGAGCCCTGGTCTGGGAAGATCCCACATGCCGCGGAGCAACTAGGCCCGTGAGCCACAATTACTGAGCCTGCGCGTCTGGAGCCTGTGCTCCGCAACAAGAGAGGCCGCGATAGTGAGAGGCCCACGCACCGTGATGAAGAGTGGCCCCCGCTTGCCGCAACTAGAGAAAGCCCTCGCACGGAAACGAAGACCCAACACAGCCATAAATAAATAAATAAATTAAAAAAAAAAAAGTAATTTGTCTAACTTTAAAAAAAAGTATCAGCCTTTAGGCTTAGATAAAAGCTCACATTCTCTTAAATGCTTTCCTAATGTCTGCAGACAGAACACCGTTCTCCACTTCTGACACACACAGAAATGTATTTGTGCTTTTTTCCATATATATATATATGTACATATACATATGTAAAATGATATATGTTTGCCTAGCTCAATCCTTACCTCATAAGATTCTTGTGTTGGATACTGTCTGTTAACCTCTGTACACCTTCCATCCCTTCTATGTCCTGTGCTATATGTTGTGACCTCCATGGACCATGCTACCCAGGCTCCCTTTACCTCTTGTTTCCAGTTAGCTTTCACCAGGCTTTGGCAGGACAGAGGAAGGTGGAAAGACGGAGAGTTAGGTGTACTTCTTTCCCTGACTCCCTCCTTACTTGTCCACAGTCCTGGGAATGGTTTCATTCTCTAACATCACATCCCTTGTTAGATGGATCCTATTCCATAGCTTCAGCTCTTACCCCTCCTGTCCTTAGGTAGGCGGTATCTCCCCACGGCTGCTAGACCCTGTGTCTTCACCAGTGCTGCTTAGGTCTCTTAACCCTGTGTCTAAGTGTTTGCTAAATAGTTCCTTCATCTAATGTTCTCAACTCTTCTGAGTGTGCAGTACTTTTCCTACTTCAGTCTTACCATATCCTCCCAAAAAGTAGAATTTAGGTGTTCATTAACTTTATGTTCTCAGTGTTTAATACAATGCCTAGAAGAGAGTGGGCACTCCTTCAATGTTTTTGGAATGCACGAACGAGTAAATGAAAACGGTATTAGATTAGCTACTGTGTAAAAGAAAAAACAGTATAAATGATGGTCTTTATTGCAATGAGGTTTACATCTAAGGAAAAAACAATAGACAGGTGTACAAATTCAAATAACTTTTCAAGGCTACATGTGGTAAATAATGAATCACAGGCTTCCATGTTCAGACCCCAGAGAGGGTGCAATTCTTTACTATTAGTAGAGAGAAGCTACCTAAAACTGGTTTAAAAAAATTAACATTCAGCCATATGACAAATTCCCCAAAAGGTAAACCAAGTAAGATAAAACAACAACAACCCAATATTTCTCTGCCTCATGGGTATGCTGGCAGCTTTGATTATTTAATATTTATAAAGCACTTTGAAGATGAAAAGTGCTAAACATTATCTAACAGCCATGTAAATGCAAATGTGTCAGGTCTTAAGAAATTTAACAGAAATTAGAGAGTGACAAACTACTCATGAATAAAAAAATGCTCAACTAAGGCTTTGCATTTAAAGAGGCCAGATGGGGGAGAAAAGAGTTCTTCCCTAGCGCAGAGAATCAAGAGAATCTATACCCCACCCCCGCTCCCACCAACACACACACTGCTGAAATGCTTAATTTAAAGCCTGAAAGATGATGTACTTTGTAACAGCATGTAAATCAATGTTTTATTAAAGCCAATGAATTACTATGCAGAAAAATGCAAATCACAATAAAACACATCACGAGCAGATTCAACCCTGCGCTGTTCTCAGTGGAGCAATTATCAAGCCTTGCTTTGGAGAGTCAGGGTAGAATTTAACTAGGGGTGCGCAGTTTTACCTCTTGCTTGCTTGCGGAAATTGCAGAATCTCCCAACCGTTTTGCTTCACCTCCAGAAGTACAAATAGTCAAAGTTTTCCCCACTGCCATTTTTTAAAGTTGCATTTTTAAAATGCTTATGCTTTTCCATCCATTGATTTTAATTACACTTAGCCTAAGAGGCTTGCCTGGACAGATAACCTTTTTACACAAAAGAGAGGAACTTACACACCATAGCATTTCTCTCCAGCTTGTCTATCAGTTAGAAGGCTTGGGTTTAATATCTTTAAGCTTGTCTGTTTGCAGGCCGATTTTATTTATTCAGAATTTATATATAAACTAGACATCCGATTAAAGAACCAGAACTATGGCCTTAATTCCAGCGTGATTTTTCAGCTGTTAGGTCAGGACATGCGCTGAGGTTTACTGAGGTTGTTTTGTTGTTGAAAGGAGCATGTATCTGGGTGACAAATCCTTTTTAAAGGGTACTTAAATGGTGATAAATAATATCCACTGAAATTGAATGCAAGCATAAAGAAAAAAGGGTTAAAAAAGAAAAAAAATGGAACAAATGCATTGCAAAATAAGTTCTAAGAAACATATGAAAAATATATTAAAAATAGAATAGTAAATCCATTCTTAAACTGCCTTGAAAGTGCAAGTTTTCAGTTACTAAAGAAAGCAGAGAGGAAGAAGCAGAAGCTATTATTGCCATTATAATCCATAATCTTATTTTATATTTGGGATTTGTGAAACTATTTCATTTTAAAGGAGGCCTTAAAAAGCTTCGTTGATGGGGCTTCCCTAGTGGCGCAGTGGTTGAGCATCTGCCTGCCAATGCCGGGGACATGGGTTCGAGCCCTGGTCTGGGAAGATCCCACATTCCGCAGAGCAGCTGGACCGGTGAGCCACAACTACTGAGTCTGCGCGTCTGGAGCCTGTGCTCCGCAATGGGAGAGGCCGCGGCAGTGAGAGGCCCGCGCACCGCGATGAAGAGTGGCCCCCGCTCGCCAGAACTGGAGAAAGCCCTCGCACAGAAACGAAGACCCAACACAGCCATAAATAAATAAATATATTTTTAAAAAAAAGCTTCACTGCTGTGCATTTTGTTAAATAAATATGGCAGAATAAATAAACCACAGACAATAATGTATTGTGCAAGCTCTAAAGAGTTAGATAGGTCTTTAAGGCTCAGTGCATTTTAATATATTAAGTAATCGGATGTCTGTGACAAAATAAACTGGAATTGCTACAATTTCATATTCCTGATACCTTGAACACTTAGTAACTAAGTGAATTTCCAGTGGATATATTTTGTGCTATTTATGAATAATAGAATACATATGATAATCAACTTTCCATTTCTTAAGCACTGTGTTTTGAAGATCAAATGAGACACTTGTATATGAAAGTGACTTAAAAACTAACAAATGCAACAAATATTAGGTCTTATTAGCTATTTCAAATGATGTAAGACTTTTGAAAAAAGAATAAAATATTGATCTATCCACACTGGATTTACAAGCCAGTGACATTCATCATCATCATTATCCCTATTTTTTTCACGAACTAATCAAAGACACTTTTTCAATCCATCTGTTCACATTAAACAACTTATAAACAAAAACCCCATTTAAGAAAATTTAGCCTAAGAAGGGGAAGGGAACGTTTCTTGCTGGGCATCCCTGATTTATGTCTGTTTTATTCAACTCGGAAATTTTGGGGAGTAGGTAACTAATAAAGATATTTTATCTTATGCAAATACATATTTCTTTAGAATATTCATCCATTTAATAAGTGAGTAATTCCCCCAAAGTGGCTATCTCCCATGTAATGTCCCCCTAACCTAAGAACTACAATGGTTCTTAATATTCTAATAGAATTATGGAGAAAGATAAAATCCTGGTATCCTAAGTTGTTATTGAAGTGCATTTTTTTGTATAAATGGCACTAGGAATTGTGGCTACATGTACTTAAAATACTTCTATTGACTGCATGTATTAAATATATATATGATTGTTATCTTTTTGAGGTTAATATTGAGGAAATTATTATAAGCATACCTTGTTTTATTGTTTTTTGCCTTATTAAGCTTTGCAGATATTGTGTTTTTTACAAATTGAAGGTTTGAGGCAACCCTGGATTTAAAAAGTCTATTGATGCCATATTTCCAGCAGTATTTGTTCACTTTCTGTCTCTGTATCACATTTTGGTAATTCTGGCAATATTTCAAACTTTTTTATTATTATTATATTTGTTATGGTGATCTGTGATCAGTGATCTTTGATGTTGCTACTACAACTCACTGAAAGCTCAGGAGATGATTAGCATTTTTTAGCATAAAGTATTTTTTAATTAAGGTATGTACTTTGGTCTTTTTTAGATATAATGATATTGCACACTTAATAAACTACAGTATAGTGTAAATATAATGTTTATATGTACTGGGGATCCAAAAAATTCACTTGACTTGATTTATTGCAACACTTGCTTTATTGTGGTGTTCTGGAACGGAACCTTCAGTATCTCTGAGGGATGCCTGTGTTTAAAATATTTGTTTATATAAAAATTGTTTTCTAATCTGAAAAGCAACTCTTTAGAAATTAACTTTTTTGTATGTTTAGCCCATTTATAAATTGAGAAATACCTATTCAGTAAAATCTATTATAAAGATGCTTTGAGCACCATAATTCTGGTTATTCTTGGGTCAGACCATAATTTAAGGAGCTGGGGTAGGAGTATAAACAAAGCTTCATGCTCACTAATATCTGTTTCCAACTACAACGTCTTCTCCATTGACCTCATGGCACTTCTTTCTTTAGTTAGTGCTCAGATCCCGCAGAGGCTGCATGCCATAGCCAATACTGTCTGTATTCCTCAAATGCAAATTAACATCTGTTCACCTCACTGAAATATGACCAGGCAATAAGTAGTAGTTACATCTATTCCTCCAACATCAACTTATAACAGTCTTCTCCTTAGTTATGCCTATATGTTCAAATATAAAATTTAAAACAGCATAAAATTAATACTGTTTTAAAAAATTAAAAGAAGAAACCAGATGAAAAATCTGATTATGATATTCTTTACGTTAGATTACAATTGTATGTTTTTACAAAAGCAAGGAAGACCTACATACAAATTTTATCACTAAACTAAAATGCATCATAAAAGAATAAGAAGGTCATGCTTACTGACTCTAAAAATATTTTAAATGTTATTAAAAATTTTTTCCTTCTCATTCCTTTAACATGATTTAATAAAGTTGCTCTAATATTTAATGTTTGATTGTTGATGACCAATGTTTCCTTACCTACAGCCTTGTGCTGAAGTTAGCTATAATGATAGATGGATAGATGATAGATAGATAGATAGAGATCGATAGCATTTCTACAAATGCGTACATATATGTGATTTTTCTCTCACATACATTAGAATAAAATCATCTACTTTTAGTAAGAATGAAAGTTGTAAAATAATAAAAATAGACACAATTGAATTTCACTATGAAATATTGCTATTAAAAATCAGAAATGCCGCATAATAATTTCTACTTTGGCCAAGATAGAGTAACCCTTCCACCTGAAACAATAAACATACACAGATATTTATGAAACAATGATTTTCAAGACATTGGACATCAGGCCACATGAGACAGTATTCCCTGAGAGATGACCAACAAATGAGTTCAGCTCTAACACTGTCACTCCTTACTGCACCTAGAGAGTTTCCAGGCTGCAACACAGGGGAGGGAAACTGAGGCAGGGCCCAGCATATAGCATGAGTTGAGGAGTCAGAGCTGAAAGTCTCAGGTGACCAAGAGAGCCTGGGTTCTCATGAGAGAGTACTGAAAAGATGAGAACTGCACAGGAAGAACTCTAGAGACAGGCAGAAGGACCCCCTTGAGTGTTCAGCAGAGATATTATTAGTGCTTGTAGGTGATTAAACTGCCTGAGGCTCAAGAAAGAATCACCCAAAAGGTTTTGAGGGAGCCGTACCCAGCACTGACAGTGAGCTGGAAATAATGCCCATTCCCACAAGCCAGACTAGAGAAAACTCCATAATTCATTGGCATTGGGCACAAATCAGACTTCCACTACGCATGACTTTGGTCTTGCCTACCAAATCTTAAGGGCAAGACCAAAAAGGATTAAAGTCTTTACAAGTTACTTAAAGTCCAGAAAAAACTGAAGCATACATAGAAATACAGAAATATTCAGAACCCAAAAAGATGAAATTCACAATAATTGGTATCCAATTAAAAGTTACCAGGCATGCAAAGAAGCAAGAAAATGTAACCCATAATGAGGAGAAAAATCAAACAATTGAAGTGAGCCAGAACCAATAGAGATGCTAAAATTAAAAACAAGCACATTGAGACAGTGATTCACTCTAAATTTCACATGTTGAAAAAGTAGACACAAGTAAGATACAAAAAAAGACCAAAATCAAAAATTTAGAGATTAAAACTATGTCTGAGTCAAAAAATACAATGAGTAGTTATTGGAAGATAAGACATCGTAGAAGAAAAGAATGGTGAAATAGAAGACATAGCAACTATCCAAAATGAAACCCAAAGAGAAAAAAAGAATTGAAAGAAATGAGCTGTGGGATAACTGCAACAGCCTAACATATGCACAATTGGAGTCCATGAGGAGGAAAGAGAGAAGGTGATCAGAGAAAGTATTTAAAGAAGAATAGCAAAATATTTTCCAAATTTGAGGAAAACTACAAATCCACAGACACAAGAAGCTCAATAAACTCCAAAAAAAGAAACATCAAGATAATTACACCGTAGCACATCATAGTTAATTTCTCAAAACGAATCATAGAAAATCTTAAAAGCAATTAGAGAAAAAGAAACATTATGTACAGAGGAAAAACATAAGTGTAACTGTACATTTCTCATCAGAAACAATACAGACAAGAAGACAATGGAATAACATTTTTAAAGCATGTAAAGCAAAACCTAGATTGAATAAAAATATTTTTCATACTTGAAGAAGAACTAAAGACTTTTTCATACATAAAAAATGGAAAGTATTTATCACAAGCAGATGACACCTACAAGAAATGTTAAAGGAAGTCCTCAAGCTGAAGGAAAATTATAATAGACAAAAATTCGAATCGACATAAAGGAATTAAGAGTACTGAAAATAATTAAATGAGTAAATATAACGGAGTTTTCCTCATTATTTAAATCGGTTTAAAAGATAACTGTTAAAAACAAAGAGACAACATATTGTAGAGTTATAACATATGTAAAAATGAAATGGAACAAAGCACTGGAACAGAGTCTAGGAGACATACAAGTATACTGTAGTAAGGCTCTTATTCCACATGATAAGTGGTAAAAGACCACTTGAAGTAAACTGATAAGATAAAGATGTATACTATAAATGCTAAAGCAACCACTAAAATAGTGAAACAAAAAGTTATAGCTAATAAACTTACAAAAAAGAAAAAAGTCATGAAAAATACTGGACTAATCAATAAGAAGGCAGAAGAAGAGAATAATGGGACAAATAAGAGATGAAACAAACAGAAAACAAAGGAAAGATGATAGATGTAAACATAACCATGTCAATAACCACATTAAAGATAAATGGTCTAAACACCTCAAATAAATGTGCCAACTGTTGTGCCCAAGTTCTTTAGTGGATTATCTCATTTAATTCTCAAAAAAAAAAAAAAAAAACCTATGAGGAGACTGATGCTCTAATCTCATTTTACAGATGTTCAGTGAAATTATATAATTTTCTTTTCTTTTTGTTAGAGGCAACCAGCAACTCCAGACCCTAAAAATCAGAATAACCCTCCTTCCTCTGGGAGATAACACTTTGCAGATGTTAAACATTATAACAGTCAGTTTCAATCATCCTGTCATAATTTTTATCACATCCACAGTACATAGTTCTTCACACTGATAAATGCACACCCTATGGGAAACAAAAAACCTTACTGGTTTATTTATTTTTGATAATTTTAAAATTATGTTGCCAAATCTCTAACTCGAAATTTGCTATTTACACAGTCCATTATTTTCTAGAATCAATCTTCCCACACTGAATGAATTTCTCAAATAATTGTGGCCTTACTGATCAGTATCATCACAGACAATAAACTCAAAATAATCCTCCACCTAATCTAGTACGAACAATTAGTGTCCACATTTTCTCACCACATTCTGCTCATGCATTAATGCATTTATTTATCTTCTTTGACTTGAAAACCGAAGATAAGCTAGCAAGTGGAATTTAGTTAAAAATCATGTGGATGGGCTTCCCTGGGGGCGCAGTGGTTAAGAATCTGCCTGCCAACACAGGGGACATGGGTTTGAGCCCTGGTCTGGGAAGATTCCACATGCTGTGGAGCAACAAAGCCCGTGAGCCACAACTACTGAGCCTGCGCTCTAGAGCCCACGAGCCACAACTACTGAAGCCTGCGCACCTAGAGCCTGTGATCTGCAACCAGAGAAGCCACCACAACGAGAAGCCCACGAACCACAATGAAGAGTATCCCCTGCTCACCTCAACTAGAGAAAGCCTGCGTGCAGCAACGAAGACCCAACGCAGCCAAAAATAAAATTAAAAATTTATATATATTTTAAAAATCGATAGACTATTGAATACAAATTCAGAATTGTTATTTAAAAAATCATGTAGGTTAGGTAAGGAGTAATAAGCAAATCCTTAAGTGAAGATACAAAGTATGAGGTCAAAGACATCAGGCAGAATGTAGTCAAATGTCTTGATACTAGAACAGACTCTGCAAAACATCATCTTTTAAAGTAGGAAACTGATATTACATTGAGACTTTCTACGTGGTGAGCAGTGTGCTGAACATTGCACATTCACTGCCTCCTCATATTATTACAATGTAAGATACTTCTGAAATATTAATTGATAGGATTTCTATTCTCCATAGTTCCTTCTACTTTCTGGCCGCTTTCTCACTGAGTCAGTCATTTCATATTCCCTACTCATGAAAAGTATGACATGAGGGATCATAGAAATAAATACACAAGGATTACTGGATTTTAAACATCTAATTCTCAAGAGAATGTGAAAACTTCATACTATATAAATAAGTAAAATTGATGAATAAGAGAGAATTTATCCATCCAGGGACTATAAAAGAGGGAAAGAGATAGGAAGAGATGTTAAGGTATAAAGAGAGAAATGGAGATTGGTCAAGATGAGGATAAGGGGTCCAGATACAGAAGAAGCTTGTGGAAAGGAAATGAGTCACCATTCAAGAACCTCTAACCTCTGCGCCAAGGCACACCACCTACTGCCAGTGACAACGAGCTCTGTAGGAGCAGAATTCATGTTCAAAACTGTCCAGACTCCATCTGTGTGAGTACATGTACCACTGTCATCTAGGAAATACATTAATCGTCCTTTCTAGTGGCTTCCACTGAGGATTTCTCTTTGATTGCATCAACATGGTACTAGCTGACTGTCCAGAAGAGTTGATGCCCTTAGGTTTTTCTATACTTTGCCCCAAAGATCCCAGCCTAATTTACCTACCACTTTTCACAAGCAAAGTATACTTCTGCATCTACATTACTCCCTTCCATGGAGGATTGGATTCTGGACTTCTAGAGGATGATTGAAAACAAGGAAGGGAAAAACTCTTACTTTTGTTCTTGTATTTAACTTAATGAATCAGTTTCATTTGTCTCTTGATTCAAGTTAGAGGTAAAACACATCATGTTATAGTTAAAACAGCCCCACTGGGTAGTGGTGGTAATTATTATAAGATAGAGAAAAAATCTAGGGTTCAGAGGGTTAAATTACGAACGAGTAATTTAACTCGAACATTAAATTACGAACAAATTCTGTTCTGAGAGCGCTTTTAAGTTCAATTTGTTCGTAAGTCCAACAGTTAGCCTAGGTACCCAACTAACACAATCGGCTATATAGTACTGTACTGTAATAGGTTTATAATACTTTTCACATAAATAATATGTACATAAAAAACAAACACAAAAAATAAAGAAAACATTTTTAATCTTACAGTACATTACCTTAAAAAGTACAGTAGTACAGTACAACAGCTGGCATGCATGTTCTCATCTTTGAAAGTTCGTAACTTGAAGGTTGGTATGTAGGGGATTTACTGTATATACCCAGGAGTGGAATTGTTGGGTCATATGGTAGTTCTATTTTTATTTTTTGAGAAAGCTCCATATTGTTTTCCAGTGGCTGCATCAATTTACATTTCCACCAACAGTGTAGGAGGGTTCCCTTTTCTCTACATCCTTACCAACATTTGTTATTTGTGTTCTTTGTGATGATAGCCATTCTGACAGGTGTGAGGTGATATCTCACTGTGGTTTGCTTTGCATTTCCCTGATGATTAGCAATGTTGAGAATCTTTTCTGTTGGCCATCTGCACGTCCTTTTTGGAAAAATGTCTATTCAGGTCTTCTGCCCATTTTAAAAATTGGGTTGTTTGTTTGTTTGTTTTGATGTTGATTGTATGAGTTGTTTATATATGTTTTATATTCACCCCTTATCAGTCATAACATTTGCAAATATTTTCTCCCATTCAGTAGGTTGTCTTTTCGTTTTGTTGATGGTTTCCCATTGCTATGCAAGAGCTTTTAAGTTTAATTAGGTCCCATTTGTTCATTGGCTTTTATTTCCTTTGCTTTAGGAGATGGAACCAAAAAAAATATTGCTACAACTTATGTCAAAGAGTGTTCTGCCTGTGTTTTCCTCTAGGAGTTTTATGGCTTCCCATCTTACATGAAGGTCTTTAATCCATTTTGAGTTTATTTTTGTATATGGTGTTAGAGAATGTTCTAACTTCATTCTTTTACATGTAGCTGTCCAGTTTTCCCAGCACTACTTAATGAAGTAGTCTTTTCTCCATTGTATATTCTTGCCTTCTTTGTCATAGGTTAATTGACCGTAAGTGCATAGGTTTATCTCTGGGATTTCTGTTCCATTGATATATGTGTCTGTTTTTATGCTGGTACCATACTGTTTTGATAACTTTAGCTTTGTAATATAGTCTGAAGTCACAGAGCATGATTCCTCCAGCTCTATTCTTCTTTCTCAAGATTGTTTTGGCTAATTAAGGTCTTTCGTGTTTCCATACAAATTTTGAAATTATTTGATCTAGTTCTGTGAAAAATACCATTGGTATTTTGATAGGGATTGCATTGAATGTGTAGATTGCCTTGGGTAGCATAGTCATTTTAACAATAATTAGTTCTTCCCATCCAAGAACATTGTATATCTTTCCATCGGTTTGTGTCGTCTTCAATTTCTTTCATCAGTGTCTTCACTGATGAAACATCAGTGAACACCAGTTTTCTGAGTACAGGTTTTTACCTCCTTATGTAAGTTTATTCCTAGGTATTTTATTCTTTTGGGTGCCGTGGTAAATGGGATTGTTTCCTTAATTTCTCTTTCTGATAGTTCATTGTTAGTGTATATCTTTTCTGGTATGTTCTGGTCTTTTTCATTGATGGTTATTCTGCAAATAGTTAGGAGTTTTGGTGCTCTCATGAGAGGAGGTGAACTTAGGGTTTCTACTCTGCCATCTTGGCTGATCTCCTTATCTTTTTTTTCCAACTATAAAGCTATGCATGTTTATTGTAATATATAAAATGATAGAAAATACATTTTGAAAATACAGAAAATTACAAGAAGGGAAAAAAAATCACCCATAATTTTACCATCTCTATAAGCAATATTGCCATTCAGTGCATATATTCCTAGTTACTTTTCTAGATTCACTTATTTTGTTGACTTTTATACTGTTAGATGCTCTCCTACTATAACTCGGGTACTTCAGAGATGTTAAAACATGGGTCTGTGTATTTTGCAACTGAGCACTAAGTCTGTTGAATATGTTCAGCCTTGTTTATAAAGTATGAACTGATGATTCTGTGGGGCAAAAGTCAGTAGTGAGGCTCACTCTGGGAATAACTGGACAGCAAATTCACAACATGCAAGCATCTTTCTATATTTTATTTTAATTTGGTTCTTATTAGCATCTCTCTGCTTACAAATGGCTTTATTAGAAAACAGTTTGAAATAAATAAATTTTAAATTCATTCTTTTTTATTTTTGCAAGTTACACAAATTATTTCCTGTTGTCATCTTATTTAAGTAGAAAAGGCCAAATCCTATTTCTTTTTTCTTGGATACAAGTGAGTAAGCCTCATTTAATGACACAGCCCTGAAAAATGATTTGCAATAAATAACAGCTCAGGTGAACTAAAAAGCCCCAAGTAGAATTCAGAAAACAGCTCTGTTGTCTTGTGCTAAACAACAAAGTTTGCATGCTGTGAAAACACCAGAACTGGTGTTAATGTTCATGGCTCAGTCCTTAATTCATTTGATCAATTTATTGTGTATTATGAAGCATTAAAAATAATTTATGTTTATATATCTGACAAATTGTGATAGAGACCATTGGTTCTCACCAAGCATGGAGATATTTCCTACATTTTCCCTGCCCCAAGGCTTCTAGGTGTGGTCATGTGGTAAATTCTTGCAATGGAACATCAAATGGAGGGATGTAGGGCTGGGTCACTTCCACTAAAATGGTTAAGAATGAATGTTTCTCCCTCCACCCTTCTCTGTCTCTCTCCATAATTAGAAATAAAAAAAAACACATGGGTCTTGGAGTTCTAAGAGGAAGCAACCCAAGTCCCTGATTCACCACTTGAAGGAGAGTTGTGTTGCATAAAGTAGGATAAACATGAGTAAGAAGTAAATCTTATTTTTGACAAACCACTGAATTAGAGGGGTTTATTTCTTATTGCAGCATGGTCTCGTTGTACATTTAGCCTTGTCTTACTGTTTTACAGGGGTTGAAGTGTGCATGTGAGAGTGTAGGTGGTAGCTGAGTAGCTAAAGGAATAGCCTGGGGCAGTTCTCAGTTTATTCTCAGCCTCTCAGCTCCACATTCACTCCCTCCTACCTGCTCCACCATAATGACCTGGACTCCAAGCATTTCTCCTCTACTATGAGCATGACGTTAAGCTTTGTCAGTACAGGGTGCTGAGGGACATTGAAAGGGGCCTCTCTTCCTGGTTCTGGAATGCTGCTTTTTTGGTCCTGCTGTAAAAATCCATCAGTGTGTGTGTGTGTGTGTGTGTGTGTGTGTGTGTTCACATCCAGTGTCATTCTGCGCCAACTGCACATTCAGAGTGTACAGTCCCTCAGCCATCTTGCAGCCCAGGTTGGGTCACAGTGACCACTGCCAGCATCAGGCCTGTTGCTGGCAACAGCACGCCAGTGTCTCCCTCTGAGCCCCTGTGCATCAGCCTCAGCTCTCCTGGGCTGGGAGGGTTGTTTCCTCCAGCCCTCTCGACACAACCACATTGCTCGCCAGGCCACATGCCATTGCCAGCAGTCAGGCTCCTAACAGCTGAAACTTTCTCCATGCCTGCCTACCCACAGATGTGCAGATCTGTCTGCCTGTACCCAGATGGCTGTTTCCTGCTTTCCTGGCAACTCTGGACCAGTTCTGGCCTGGACAACTCAGCAAACTTGCCTGCCATCCAGTAGATTATAACCACCGTTATTCCAATGAGGTCTGAACCCCGGCTTTGGGGACGGGGGCCCTTCTAAATTGTCCTTCCTTATGTGATCTTATCTACACATATATATTATATAATTTATATTTTAAACATTTATATTTATATTTTAAAGGAGCACAATAGTTAAAAGTATTTGAGAAATAATGAACCTAATAAAGAGAATGAATAGATGAATTAATGAATGAATGAATGAGGTGACTGGTAAAAAAAAAACTAAACTGGGCGTATCTGAGAAGAGCTGGCCTATGTCACCAAGAAGAATTATAAGCAGCAAGTTTATAGCAGGAGAAGATGAAAATTTAACGCTTTCTTTATGTGAGTTTTTTTCTAGAGTTTGTCCAAGGAAAGTTAAAACAACAAACTATCCTACTAAAATTAGGAGAGGAACTACAATTGAGTAGGAAATGCAACCAGCATATAAAGATATTTCTCTGGACCTTTGCACCACCTTAAATATATATATCAGGTCTAGGGTCATGAGCACTATTCAAGATCAATTTTCAGCACTAAATTTGGTTTATCTACAGCAGAAAATATACCAGGAATGTACTCAATAGTTTGCAAACTCCCTTCCCAGATGAGTCTACCTCTATGAATCTCTAAGAAGCATTAATCCCATATCAGAGACAGATTTTCTTGTTCATTTAGGAAATGCGAACATGTCTGGTATCAAAAATAAGTTATCATAGGGAAACTAGGCTCAGAGATGCAGCTAAATCAACAGTAAAGAAGGATACTTTCTTTTGTTACGTTTTAATTTCACTCTCAATCACTAGGTAGGCTGTGCTGTTGTTTAGAAATTTTCAAATTTCAAATATGAGATTAAAATATTTTAATTTTAAAACACTTATAAGGTAAAATAAATGCTAGTTAACCTCTAATGTCTTTACTAGGATGCATTAGTCTATATAATTACAAAAGTGAAAATTAATAGGAATTCCTTTTGTAAAAATATCTGGGTTTTCCATATTCCACTAAATTGGGTACAACTTTTTCCTGTTCAGAGACTTTACCCATACACATGCAGAGGACTGCATTTCTGCCGAGTTAGGTTAGATAAATCATTGTCTTTGTTCAATCTTCCTTCTTAATAATACACAGGGGAACTATAGATTACATGCAGTCATTTTTAATTTCCAGTTTTTCACTCTCATATTTTTCACATACCAATCATTATTTTTCTTACCATTGATTTTTCTTCCTTGCGCCACATGAATCATTTTTATTTTCCTTATGATGTTAATATTCAGTGTTTAAGGATTTTAGAAAAATTATACATATTCACATGAATAACAAAAATAATCTCAGATCTTCCCTGTCCCTATATCCATATTTTTTTGTAATGTGACTTTGTAACATTTCCCATTAACAGGTAGAGTTCATTTCTCTGCCACTGAGTCTAGATTGAAATTTTGATGCACTTTGGACAGTAACATGTCATTATGCCAGTTCTGAGTCAAAGCCTCATGAGGCCTTGTTCACTTTTACTCTTTTTCAACTGCCATTTCAACAAGCCCAGGCTTGTGTGTTCTGTGATGGGAGAGAAAGTGGAGCGAAGATGTGCCATCCCAGCGAAGCCATCATAGACCAGCTCGCCTCCAGCCAACTTGAGAGTTGACTGCAGTCACATGAGTGAGCCCAGCTGAGATCCGAAGAACCAGAAGGCTGAGCACAGCTCAAATTGCTGGCAAATAGAGTATAAGCTAAATGAATAGCTTTTCTTTTAAGCCACTAAGTTTTGGGGTGGCTTGGTATGCAGCAAGAGCTAACTGATACATTTATCCTATACTTTCACCATTTTATCTGTTAGAATTCAGATTCTCCCTCACAATGATATTCATTCACATTAGAACTCACATTCTGATTTGGTTGGCCAAAAATACATTAATATTTTGGAACAAATGTAGGCAACTATACATAAATTCCTGGGTGGTATCATAAATATCTATGCTGTTGGCTTGCTTTTTCATGAAGACACATACATCGAATAGCTTTAGAGGATGTTCTGTTTTAAACAGTAAAAATAAAATGTAGCCCCTGCTAGAGACTACACTAAACACTTTATAAGCTGTGTCTCAATTTTACCTTATAGCCTCCCACAAGATAAAATGAATACCATCACTGTGTGGGTTTTTTTCTTCAAATAAGAGAATTGAGTCTTGGAGAATTTAAATAATTTTCCCAAAGTCTACCTAAGACGTAGAAATGAGATTAAATGAATAATCTCTGACTCTAAATCCGGAGTGATTAACCATAAAGTATGTTGCCTACAATGTTCCAGAAACGTAAAGAAGGGGCAGCCTTTGATATGATTTCAAAGCATTTCCCATTCAACCAAATTCAACTGGAGAAATTAAATGTGAAAAAGCAGGTAAAGTTCATGTTCCTATATTTCAACCTAAAGAAATTTACTAGTTCTCAATCAACTCAATAAGTTAGCAACCCACCTGTTTAACCCACTGTTATGTCACTGTAATACACATAAATTCAAGCGAAGACAAAATGTTGGTGGACAGAACAATCAATCTTACTAACTTGCTCTTCTAAAGCTAATGGGCTTACAGTGGCATCACATGAAAGTGCAAGGTGCAAATTCATGTCATGTAAGAGTAAAAACAAGTAGCAGAGAAACTAAGTGCAAAGTTACGTTTACAAATTAATAAGCTGTCACTTATATTGTTGCACAATCCTATATCTATAGTTTCATCAACCAAAACACTCTAAAAATTGAAAACAAAATTTGTTAACATACAATGAGTGTATACAATTTGTATACAGTGAGTGTATACTCATTGAGCAAGAAAATCTGGACTGAAGTGATGTAAAAATATTTATAGTCTCTGTTTATATTGCGTAGTATGATTATTCATACATTTTATTGAAGAAATTTTCTGACTACATGGTTTTGCCTCAGTCCCTGCTGGAAGTGCTATGTGATTTAGAATATATGCTGTGTACAAAACTTCTAAAGTTCAAAAAGTCTTAACTGTAAAATAATCTGAATACAAGAACTTTAGATAAGTGATTGTAAACTCAAAATATGATTTGAGCCTGAAATTTGGCCAATAAGTCTTCATTCCTCATGTTTATAATGGATTTAATCAGTCATTTCCATTTTAGTCTGAATGAGTAATCAAATACTTTTTAGGGAGCATATTTTGATAAGAAGAAGCGGAAAAAAAGAAGAATCTGAAGTCTTTTTTTTTACTTCCTCCATAGCTGGTTTTTAAAACAGAAATACATCAACAGAAAAAATAAAATATGACTTCTGAATAGAATCTCAATGTTATAAATCCTCATAATGTAAAAGAAAAATTGTTCACATAACAGAAATTGGGAGGTGGTTAGTAGATGTAGAGAGGAGAGCAGGAACACAAATATCATTTCTCATGGTGGGGACTCAGGAGATATTGTCTAAGGTTGATGGAAGAGGGCATTGAAAATTTTGTGTATTATTCAAAGTTTAAAAGCAAAAAGAAGAAGTAAATGATAATAAAATTATCGACTTTGGGAGTTAGGGATGAGGGAAAATTAAGAGCGATGCAAATAAACAGAAGTTCTATCTTTCAACATGAGAAGTAAACAGATATGACTAAATTTGATAAAATGATGAAATATATATCATTTAGAAATAAAAAGCTTACTATGAGAAGAAAGCAAAGCAGAAATGGTTCCAAATGGGTTGCTTCTGGGGAATAAAAGGAGGACAGGGGCTTCCCTGGTGGCGCAGTGGTTGAGAATCTGCCTGGTTGAGAATCTGCCTGCCAATGCAGGGGACACGGGTTCGAGCCCTGGTCTGGGAAGATCCCACATGCCGCGGAGCAACTAGGCCCGTGAGCCACAATTACTGAGCCTGCGCGTCTGGAGCCTGTGCTCCGCAACAAGAGAGGCCGCGATGGTGAGAGGCCCGCGCACCGCGATGAAGAGTGGCCCTCGCTTGCCGCAACTAGAGAAAGCCCTCGCACAGAAACGAAGACCCAACACAGCCAAAAATAAATAAATAAATAAATAAAATTAAAAAAAAAAAAAAGGAGGACAGAAGGGGTAGATCAGAGGCTAGTTTTAATGATTGTGGTACCATTTTAAAAATAAAAAGTAAATAAAGCAAAACTATGGTAGTGCTAGTTGATTAAAATAAAAGAGTCACTGGCTAGAACATAAGTGAGTGACGGTCACTTTAAATAGGGTGGTCTGAGAGTGACTTATGAGAGCGGGTAGCCAAGAGAAAATCTGGAGTAAATGTGCTCCAGGCAGACAGAGCTCGCTATCCAGAGGTGCTCAGGGGGAGTGAGCTTGGCTTGTTGGAGGAAGAGACAGGAGGCCTTAATGAGACAAGGGAAACACCACGCTAGAGAACAGGGAGGTGTGCAGCAGCCAGATGGTGCAGACCTTATGGTTCATGGCATGAAGTTTGGGTCACATTCTAATTAACATGGGAAGCTGTCAAAGGGTTTTAAGTAGTGGAGAGATAGGCTCTACTTCAGATTTAGAGAGACAGTAGTAAGTGCTCTGCTAGAAGTAGACAGCAGGGGGTAAGCATGGACTTACCCCCTGGTAAGGCAGTGGGACTGGTTAGGGTGTTCCTGCCAAGGGTCAGGGAGAGAAAATGATGAGTTGATGACCAGTGTTTAAGGTCTGAGACATCCTTTTGGAAGTAAATCAAACAAGGCTTACTCATAGGTTAGATTTAGAGAGTGAAGAAAAAACAGTGGAGACTCCAAGCAATGGGATGAATGAATGGTAATGATTTTAACCATCTTGACTGGGGTCACAGATGTTTTTGGAGCAGAAACCCAGAGTCTTTTTTGTGCACGATCAGTTTGAGATGTCCATTAAAAACTCAAATGAAGGGGCTTCCCTGGTGGCGCAGTGGTTGAGAATCTGCCTGCCAATGCAGGGGACACGGGTTCGAGCCCTGGTCTGGGAAGATCCCACATGCCGCGGAGCAACTGGGCCCGTGAGCCACAATTACTGAGCCTGCACGTCTGGAGCCTGTGCTCCGCAACAAGAGAGGCCGCGATGGTGAGAGGCCCGTGCACCGCGATGAAGAGTGGTCCCCACTTGCCGCAACTAGAGAAAGCCCTCGCACAGAAACAAAGACTCAACACAGTCATAAATAAATAAATAAATAAATAAATAAAAGAACGTGAATTTCTTTAAAAAAAAAAAAAACTCAAATGAAGATACTACACAGGAAATTTGATATATGAATCTTGAGTTAGGGACCAGGTTAAACTGCTGATATAAACTTAGTAATTATCAGCATACAGGTGATCCTTAAAGCCAGGAGGGGCTCACCTTAGGAAAGAGGGTAGATAATAAAAATAGCTAGTGTTCATTACATGCTTACCATATGTCTAAGACTCAGCTAAGTGGTTTTTACATGCTATGCTGGGCGGTCCCCAAGGCCACCCCAGCTTCTATGATTTGCTAGGAGGACTCACAGAGCTCAGCAGATGGTCATAATCACAGCCGTGATTTGTTACATCAGAAGGATACAAAGCAAAATCAGCAAAGGGAAAAGGCACCTGGGGTGAAGTCTAAGGGAAACCAGGTCCTCTCTGTGGAGTCACACAGGACGTGCTTCATTCCCCCAGCCATGAGTGTGGTAACCCCTGTGAAATACTGCCAAACAGCGAAGGTTATTAAAGACTCAGTGCCTGGGATTTTTATTAGGGGCAGATCACGTAGGCAGCCTGTGCCTGGCACTTGCCAAAATTCCAGACTCCCAGAGGGAAAGCTGGTGTTCAGCAGAAACCATATTGTTTTCATGAGCAGTTTAGGTGCAGTGAGGGCACCCTTATCAGTTAGGTGGTTAGGAACTCTCCTGAAATCCAAGTCCCCAAACGCCAGCCCAAGGCCAACCTCATCAGAAGCCTTTCTAAAGATAAGCAGCCAAGACTGCTCTGTTGACTCTTTTCTGCACAAGTCTTAAATTATTTCAGACTCCAACTACCTTCTGAGATAAGTCCTATTACTATCTTTATTTCACAGATGAGGCAACAAGAGGAGAAAGCTCTGTCAGCTAATAGGTAAAGAGTTTGGGAATTGAAACCTGACAGTTTGGTGCTTGTGAGGGAGCTCTTGGATACTTTGCAAAGGAGCCTCCTGCAATAGAGAACAGAAAACACCAGGGAAGAAGGGTTGAAGGGCTGAGCCTTGGGTGCACCAACAGTTAGAGGTCCAATGGACAACGGGGCAAGACCAACCAATGAAATGGGCAGAAAGCCAGGAGGCCATGCAGTCTGTCTCAGGACTGAAAGAAGAGTTCAGAAAATGAGTTATTTGGAATCACCACGTTGGAGGGGTGCAAAGATTGTTGCTGACAAGTTAAATACATGAACTAACTTTAATTTTCCAGCCTTGTCTCCTACCGCAATGTCAAATACTCTACCTCTGACCACAGGGGCCAGATGCTTTTCCACAGGCATTACCATTGCTATTGAAGCTGTTATTCCTTTACACACGTTCTCCCTATTATCTGAAATATTATTCCACTGTTTTCTAGGTAGCACTTTCTAGTCATCTTTCAAGAGCTGTACCTAATAGTCCTTTCTTTGTAGAATATTGTTGGCTCTCCCAAACAGAGTCATCTACTTTATCCTCAGAGTTCTTTTCTTCATACTTCGAATACAAATCTGTTCTTACTAAATTCATTTTATTTGATTACTTTTCAGCACCCTTCTCTAGCCTGCACCTGCACCTTATTCATATCTATACTGTCAGCATCTAGGGTAGTGTCTAGAACATAGCAGATGCTCAAGAAATATGAGAGGAAGGAAGAAAAGAAGGAAGGAAGGGAGGAAAGAAGGAAAGGAAATGGGGAGAGGAAGGGAAGAGGAAGGAAGATAGACTGAGGGAGTTCCACTGAGAAGCAGAAAAGCTAAACAGGGAGATCAGCTCGGTGCCTTGTGACCACCTGGGGTGGGGGCATAGGGAAGGTGGGAGGGAGGGAGATGCAAGAGGGAAGAGATATGGGGATATATGTGTATGTATAGCTGATTCACTTTATTATAAAGCAGAAACTAACACGCCATTGTAAAGCAATTATACTCCAATAAAGGTGTTAAAAAAAAAAAGCTAAACAGAAAAAGTGTTTGGGGTGAATGTATATAATATTTTCTGAAACTCAAGCACCTGAGATTGAATTGGAAATATTTTATTTTATTTTATTATTATTATTATTTGGCCGCACCATGCAGCTTGTGGGATTTTAGTTCCCCAACCAGAGATCGAACCTGGGCCCTTGGCAGTGGGAGTGCAGAGTCCTAACCACTGGATGGCCAGGGAATTCCCTGGAAATATTTAAATTTTAGTAATGTGTGTATTGAATTTGCATTTGCCTAACTGGTGTTATGCAAACAAATCTATAAAACTTACTTTCCATGCATACATAAGTACCTGAGAGATATAGATTGAAATGTCCTAGGCACTGTTTTTTTCTTCCTTCCACCAAAGTCTTTCTTGGACTAGCTAAAGTACAAACTTTCACAAGAAGAGCACAAGAGGAACATTCTAAAGGGAAGTTTATTTCCTAGCGTAAAGGAATTTATCAGGACTTTTCCCAGGGATACATTTTTTCTTTGAGGAGAAGGAGAAAAAAATATGGGGATATGGGGACTCTAAGACAGGTAGCCATAAAGGAAAAAAATTATCCAGAACTAGGAGGCTAAGAGATCAGGGAAATCAAATTGTGTGCTTCACACAATATCTCATCTTCTGAAATACAACCAGAAAAACTCCTATACAGAGATACAAAGAGGCCATGTGGATCCTGTTTCCAAAGGGGTTTAGAGATTGGTAGAGGAAATGCCAGTCATACATGGTAGTTAACCACATGGGACAGGGGATATGGGATACAGGCTCGCTCTAGGCATGGACCAGCTATGAGGGCTGACTGCAGGCCATATCCTACTCCTACAGTGTGCTATGTGTTCAAGAATATTCCTCAGACTGGGGTGCATGAGACAACATGGAAAGTTGGCAGGGCCATCTGACCACAGCTCCACAGTTCTCCCCTACTCACAGATGTTTCCTGCCTTCCCCATGAAGTGCAGCCTCCTCTGAGGCCTCTGGGTTTTCTTGTAAATGCATCTGCAGTAGCCAGATCCTGTTTCAAAGTTTGTTTCAGGCTGGCCATCATTAAACGGAGAGTCATGAAGAATTTATTAGAGGAAACACTGAACACAGTGAACTGATTCTATGTCTTTATGCCCCTCTTTTAGCCACTCCATTTTTATTATGGATAAACTGATTTTCAACCTAACTAACTGACTTTTTATTCAAGAAAAAAAAAAGAAAAGAAAGAGAGAGAAGTGAATTTTGCATCCTATACAATTCTTTCTTAAATGAGTTGAGATTTAATAGATGTTAAAAAATGTGTTTACAGAAATTAACAGCATTTTAGGTGCAAGTACTGGGGAGTGTAGTGTATGTGTGTGTTTGTGTGTGGGCGTGTGTGTGTGTCTCTCTGGAGGGGGTTGCCTAACTGCTCTGCTCACTCTGAGCAACTAAACCATAATTCTAACAGTGTAGGTGTTCATATTCACAGCATCTTTAAATAAGGACGAAATGTGCTGTTGGAATTGATTGCAACCACACTCTGTAAAGAGGTCCACACTCAAGTGATAGTCCGTGAAGCCCATCCCTGCTTCAACGCTTCTGCAGTTGCTCCTGCTTCCTGCTGAACCATTTTGCTGCACATCTCAGAGCTCACCTCTCTCACCATTGAGGTCTGAGCTCAGGAGGCTTTCCCCAACCCCATGGGCCATGCGCCCACGCTCCCACCTTATCATCCTATCTGATTTCTTCTATCCTCTGTGGATTGTCTATCACAATCCAAAACAATATGATGGATTGATTGATTGATTTACTCTATTGGAGAATGTAAGCTGAGAGTTGGAGCTTTCTTTTCATTCTATCCCCAGATTATCAGAACAGTTTCTGGCACTTTGGAAGCACCAACAAGGTATTTGATGTGAAAGTCAGAACGATTTCTAAAGCCTGTACAGTGGATTCTGATATTGTCTCCTCCAACTCCTCAATAAGAAACTCTTCATGAGTCTTAACCATTTTGCTAAGTAAACAGTCTGTGTTTGTCACATGGGAATCATCTGTGTCTAGCACTTCCTATTGCTTCTGCATATTCTAGTTATTCTAGTGGGTTCTGAATGCCCTTTTCCTGCCCCAGGTTCCAAATAATTCTAAGGTGATATTTTTATCATGTTTATTAAGTCTTCTTAAAGTCTGAAAACAGTGGAGTTATAACTCAGTTTCTCTCACTGAAGGATCTTGTCTGCTTCATCTGTATGCTTGCTCATTGAGACTAGTTTTAAAATTCTTTCCTGGGAAAGAGTCTCATTTGTTTTTAGTCAAACTGAAATTTCACACTTGCAAAGCTGTCTTTCATCCTTTTCCTTTGGAATAATAGCTTAGGATGTGATTGGTTAATCATTTTGTGTGTAATCATATTGATTACACATGCATGTGAAAAAAAACCCTGAAACCGACATTGCAACCTATTAGCTCATGGACTGACTCTCCCCCGAGATTTGTGTCTGGTCCATCTAGTGTTGACCTGTAAGATATTTAAATTTCAGCTATTAGCCAGCCTTTGAAAATGGAGAGCTTGCACATGAAATGTAACATTTCAAACTTCTCTTGAAAAGCTAAGGATCTGGGAAAAAATAATCATCTGGACAATAATCTTCTTGGACTACTAGCACCTTCCTTTTTCAGGTGGGTCATGAAGCCTCTAGCTGCCCAAATCCTCAGCCCTCCCTGTGGCTGTTCCAAACGAAACCAGAATCAGTTCCTTTTCTCATCAGAAGTCTATATTCTTTGAGTTATTTTGACTGCTTGAGAATTGAAAGATCTAAATGTCTGTCCATGTTCTAAAAAATTCAGTGAAGCTAGTATACTTCTTTATTTTAAAAAGGCGACCACAACTCAACAGTAATTATTAGTTATATATTCATTGTAGTCTTCATAAGCAAGCAATTTAGAAAAAAATATGTGGGATAGATTGGCCTCTGTAGGAGACTACCCCTGCAGGGGAAATATATTCTCATTACTAGGCACAGGAATAGTTTTTCTGGAATTACAAAGTCAGGGTTATGTTGAATAAAGGAATATCTTCACCTTTAATAGGAGTTAAAGGAGTAGAATGTTTTCTCTCAATAGATTCAAAGCTTCGTCGGTTAAAGGAGACAGAACTGCGTTTGAATTCTGACTTTTTCTTTATCTTCTGTGAATCGTTGGCAAGTCTGTGAATATCAGATCTTTTAACTGTGGGACGAAAGGACTATATGCACCACCATGAGGGGCAATAAGGAAGAAATGGTAATATACATAAAGTGGTTAGTCTTTTATCCAGCCAAAACAGGCTGCCCTAGGTGTTTTAATCTTCACCACGTCATCATTTCTTTAACCCCATGCTCTTTAGAAGGCATCTAAGCTGATGGCAAGATAAAGATGGAATGCAAGAAAGCCAAGGTTATGTGTTCAAACTTTTTCACCTAAAGACAAAGGATATATTTTTTTAACATCTTTATTGGAGTATAATTGCTTTACAATGGTGTGTTAGTTTCTGCTGTATAACAAAGTGAATCAGCTATACGTATACATATATCCCCATATCTCCTCCCTCTTGCATCTCGCTCCCACCCTCCCTATCCCACCCCTCTAGGTGGTCACAAAGCACCGAGCTGATCTCCCTGTGCTATGTGGCTGCTTCCCACTAGCTATCTATTTCACATTTGGTAGTGTATATATGTCCATACAAAGGATAATATAAATACTAAAATATAAATGCTTACAGACATTTATATAAAATATATACCAAATACATACCAAGGTAAATAACTGCCTACGGTTCTCAGATTTCTGGATTTCATGAGGCAGAAATTTTTAAATATAAAATAAAAAAAAAAAAACAGAACTTTTTTTTCCCTGAGTAAGCAAACAAACAGCAAAAGAAAAAAGTTGCAATTTATTATTATTACCAACATTTTATGTAAGAAAGGACATTTAATTCTCCTCAGAAAGGGTAAGAAGGACACAATTTCAGAATGAATGACAGCTCTTTAAATAGAATCAATGTAACCTAATGAAAAACTCACCAGATTACTCTTATTATTCTTATTTTTCCATAGACTATAAAAGTGTCCATGAACCAAAGACCTAGATCAGCATTTGAAAACCATTTGTGTAGACTCCGCTTAAAGTTTAAAGTTCTTGTTTCAGTGCCTAAGCTTTACGGTCACGTATTTAAATTATACTATCTGCAAAAATAAACCTGACCTAATTAGATGACTCAGTTCCTCAAACTATCACACAGTCCTCCAGCACTGGGATTAACCAAGTGCTTGTAAGTTTCTGTGTTTGATGGGTTGATTGGGGGGAAGGAAAGAGACAGGTTGAATGTCTTCCCTTCCAAGTCCCTTTTCCATCCATCCATCCTCTGTCAACAAGTTTGTGGAGGGAGTGAAGGGAGTAATGGCAGAGACAACTAGCTGCTTCCCAATATCTTTTCCCATCCCTCCTTAGGACAGAACTCTGATTCTGTTGAAGTTGGCAATGTGTGCAGCTAAACCTCCTTCATTAATCAAGTTCCCTTGCAGACAGTGGTGGCTAGGTGACACCATTCTGACCAATGAGCTATTGTAGAAATTGGTGGTGAGGCTTGAGCAAAACACTCTTTAAAGCAGGGGCTTGCTTAGCTGCCCCCTTTTTCTCCATGGAGAAAACAAAACACTATGGCCAGATCTGCTACTGCCAACAAAACTCAATCCGTAACTCATACAAATATAATAAATAGAAAAAGGAAGAAATACTCTTTCCTCAGTAACAGAATAGAAAAACATGGTCATTGGAAGAACATATTACTCTACATCTTAGTGACTGATGAACCATTACATACGTATCGTAATAAGTCAGCCTGTTTCCTTGGGAATTTAAAAGTAGAACGTGGATAACCTCATTGTTTGTCATTACATATATAATAGTAGACAAAAAAGCATGTATAACACATGTTATGAGTTGAACTGTGTTCCCCCAAAAGATATGTTGAAGTTCTAACTTCCAGTACCTCAGGATGTGACCTTATTTGGAATCACAATCATTGAACATATAATTAGTTAAATTAAGATGAGGTCATTCTGCAGTAGGATGGGCCCATAAGCCAAGTGACTGGTGTCCTTTTAAGAAGTGGCAAGAGAGACACACAGGAGGAGAATGCCATGTGACAATGGAAGCAGAGATTGGAGTGCTGTAATTGCAAAAGCTAAAGAACACCAAGGATGGCTGTCCACCATGAGAAGCTAGGAAGAGGAAGGGAGAATTCTGCATAATCAGAGGGAGCGTGGCCCTGCCAACACCTGGATTTTGGACTTCTAGACTCCAAAACCATAAGAGAATAAATATCCGTAGATTTACCTCACCCAATTTGTGGCATTTTGTTACAGCAGTCCTAGGAATGAGTACTACGCAAACCAAGATACTTTTACTCAAGAACGTTAATGCACTTTAGGAGTTATAATCAAGATAATTGTAGATCTTATTTGAAAAACTTTTTCAAATGATAGATTTTCTTATTTTTTGTATTAGATAATATAGAAACTTTTAAAGAAGAAAATAAATCTGTTTACAATACCACAAGTTACCAGTAACGCTTTGTGGCATTTGCTTTCAATATTTTGTGTATGAAATTTGTGGGCAATATTTATATGTATGTGTAGAATTATGCCTGTGTATTTATTATGTGTACATGAGAGAAAGAGAAAGACATTGTGTGAATATTATATTTCTCCCGCCCTCTCCTCCCTCCCTCTTTCGTTTCTTTCTTCCACACATATTTGGAGAACACTCTGAATGCCCAGGCACTCTCCTGGGTACTAGGGACACAGTGGTGAATATATCAGATAAAATTCCTCCTTTTATGTGTTTTACAATTTGGTTTATTATACAAAATAGCCTGGCATTTCCAAAACATTGTGCTAAAATGGAGCAGCGCAGAGTGTCATGGAAGCACACCCGCTGGTACTAAGCATACACTGGAGAGTTTGAGGAGGGCTCCCTGGAGGAGTTAGGTCTCAGCTGAGGACAGATGGAAGAAGAGCAGCAGTTAGGAAGAGAAGAAGACCAGGGGTATTCCAAGCAGAAGGAGAGGCGGATGCAGAGACCTGGGCAACAGAGAACAGGACACGTTTGAAGAACGTAAAGAAGTTCAGTATTCCCAGATTATTAGTAGAAGGGGAACATTGGCAAGAGATGCAGTATGCAAGGGCCAGACCATGAAGGGCATTCTGAGGCTATTTAGAAGTTGGACTATCTTAATATAGAGAAAAACAGTGACGAGTTTTTGCAGATGAAGTGAAATGATCAGATTTGCATTTTAGGAAGATCTGATTGGAAGCAATGTGGAAGATTTACTGAAAAGGGTCAAGGCTACTGAAGTGATCCATGAAAAAGATGATGGCAGCTCAAAACAGGGCTTGACAGTAAGGATTGGGACATTATCAAAAGGTAAAAGTGAGGACATGGTACTTATTGGCATAACAAGCTTATTAACTAAAAAACAGTGATGAAGAGGGCGTGACGAGGGCCTAGTGGGTAGATGGCAGTGCTGGTCATGAGATGGCATCAGGGATATGGCAACAAAAGAAAGTTTGGGGTGAATGACATGAAAGAGATAATGAATATTTGATATTTTGAATTTAAGATGATTGTGAAACATCCATGTAGACAGACACTTGGGGAATATGTTTAATGCTCCGCAAAGAACTTTGAGCCAGAGACTTGCATTTCAGAGTTGTCAATGCATTTTTGATAATGTTGAAGCTTTGGGAATAGACAAGAGTGCCCATGAAGAATGTGCAGACTGAAAAGAAAGTGACTGACTGAGTTCTAAGGAACATCAGGATTTAAGGGGCAGGCAGAGTAAGCGTAACTTACACCAGAGACAGCAAAGCAGAAGCCAGAGTGGAGAAAGAACGAGGAGTGTGCAATGCCATGGATGTCAAGTGGAGATAGCATTTCATGGAGAAAATCAATACTCAGTTGTAGTGATTAAAACAATGCAGTTCAGGCATAAGAATAGGTAGATCAATGGAAATTACTAGGCTAAAATACCTAAATATATGTGAGACTGCATTCTATGATAAAAGCAACGTTTTAAATTAGTGGCAAAGAGATAGATTATTTAGTAAATGGTACTGGGTCAAGAACAAGTTGTACGGAAACATATATATGGGAAATGGTCTTTTCTCCTTTCTTTATACCAGTAAAATTTCTAAGTGTACCAGAAATGTAAATAATTACAAAGTAAAGTTGTAAAAATACTTTTAAGTGATGTAAATGATAACAGCGATATAGTGTTGGGATGGAGAAAGTCATTCTAAGCATGACATGAAGGCTAGAAATCATAAGGGAAAGATTGATACATACAGGTAACCTACAAGCTTAAAACTTTTCTATAGAAAAAATGTCATAAAATGTAGATAAACAAAATATGGGAAAAACTTGCAATACAATATATAGAAAAGGAATACTATCCCTCCTGTACACAAGACTCTAAAAAAAAAAAAAAAAGAGTAGTTAAATGCTTCCGTAGAAAAATATGTGGAAATGTGAGTATGTTGCACACAAAAGACAAAATATAAAAGGATAATGAATATATGAAATGCATTAAGAATCCCTAGCAATAAAGGAAATAATAATAAATGCAACAACAAAATAGCATTTATTGGCTATCAACTGGAAAAAGATTAAAGTAGATTGTCAAAAGCTAGTGCTAGGGGTGTAAATTGATACAAATGTCCTCCCTTCTTATCAAGGAGCACATAACAAATGGGGTTTGGAGCCAAGCTGCCTGAGTTTGAATGCCAGCTTCACCTCTTTCTACTTGCGTGGCATCGGACAACTTAACCTTTTAATGCCTCGGTTTCTTCATCCATAAAAGAGAGTAATAATAATGATACCTACCTCATAGAGCTGTGAGCAGAAAAAAGGTACTAATATATGTCAAGTACTTAGTGCTTAGCATAAAGTAAGAACTAGTAGTAGTAGTGCTTATTATTATTATCATTTTCTTTTCTTTCCTCAGCTTAAATTTTCTTGCCATTATTTTAACATGTCTCTCATATTCAGAAATACCTTCAATGTTTGCTCCATTGCCCTTCTATCCTACCTTTTTGGGTTTCTGAAAAGTTTAATTGTCTATATTTCAATAGCATTCTATAAAAAATTTTATATAAACTTTATAAACAAATTTTTTAAAGGACTCAAAAACTAAATTTCAATATTCTGCCTATGTAATTCAAACCATAACTGAGTTCAAGAGTTTTCTTGCTTTGAATTCCATAGTATGGTAAATATAGGGTTTCCTAGGATACCACATTTTATAGACACTGAGGTCTATTAATTTGAGTTCTTACTCCATATGAATCATTCCTCAAGAGTAATTTAGATACTTAGAATGAATACATGCTATTTCTGGAAGAGTTTCTAAAATATCCCTACCATGGTTCTTATATACAACAGGAATCTGACATCATTGATAATATTTATTCACTTAAAAAAATCTCTGGCAGGGGTGGTGGTGGTGTGATGAATTGGGAGATTGGGATTGACATATATACACTAATATGTATAAAATGGATAACTAATAAGAAACTGCTGTATAAAAAAATAAATAAAATTAAAAAACAAAACAAATCAAAAAAAATCTCTTACCAAAGGGACTAACAAAATTCATGAAACCATTGTAAAGCAATATTTATTCAGTGATTTCCAGCTTATTGAGCCCTTATAAATATCCCACTGTTTGAATCTCACAACAATCTCATAAGTAATCAAAACAGAATTGCTTAGTATCTCCATTTTACCAATGAGGATGGTAAGGCTAAGAGAGATTATGTGAATTGCCTAAGGTTGTACAGTAAGAAGACAGTCTAGTCTGGAACAGAAGTCTAAATTCCATTATATTTATTCCATCTATCCCTAGTCATTGTCAAATGTATGTTTCTGTTCCCATGGCTGTGGTTACCTTTGTAAGGATAAGAAGGGAAAGAAGGAGAGAGAGAGAAAGAAAAGACAGCAAGACAGAGCAGTACTATGTTGTTCCTTTTCTACATTATTCCATTGTTGACCACACAACACTGGAGCATCATTGCTTCCTGGCCATACAATGCAAATAACATAGAATCTCTAATTTAAAAACATATTTATCATATTTACTGAGAACATGTTTGTCTTTTAGCAAATATAACTAATCCCAAAGTAAGAGCATTTTGATGGAATACTTCAGAGTACTCAGAGGTAAACTTGAAGGATCAAGTCCCCACTGCTAACACCCTCATCCTCCTCATAAGCCTATGATTCTTAACACATATTAAGAGTAGTTAATGATTCTCAAACATAGTCATTTTGGCCTCTTTAAGTGTAAAACTCACAAAGAAAAACTATTACACTTTAGGAATTTGTTTTACCTTCATACTTCTTTCAAAAAGAAGTGCCAGGCATGGTAAAGGCAGTATTGATGGAAAAGCCAAAGAACATCCTCACTCCAGAAGGTCACAGTGTAATCTTAGTCATCAGACAGGCGAATCTACAGAGACGGTGGATGCATGCATAATAAAGGAACACAGTAGGAAAGTAAACAGGGCTAAGTCATCTCCTCCAATTCCTCTGATACCTAGCAATAGACAAAGTTCACTTACTACCGAGTATAACACTAATGCTAAAACCAAGCTAGAACTTTACCTAATTTTCTTCCTTCCTCAATTTCATACTTTTCATCCTATGTATTTAAAAAAAAATTATTTACTTATTTATTTATTATTTTTGGCTGTTTTGGGTCTTCGTTGCTGTGTGCGGGCATCTCATTGCATTGGCTTCTCTTGTTGTGGAGCACGGGCTCTAGGCATGTGGGCTTCAGTAGTTGTGGCACGTGGGCTCAGTAGTTGTGGCTCGCAGGCTCTAGAGCGCAGGCTCGGTAGCTGTGGTACGTGGGCCTAGTTGCTCTGCAGCATGTGGGATCTTCCCGGACCAAGGACTGAACCAGTGTCCCCTGCGTTGGCAGGTGGATTCTCACTGTGTCACCAGGGAAGTCCCTCACCCTATATTTTCAAGTTTATTCTCTTTCTTCCCTAGCATACATTTGCATATTTAGCCTCTAAGTAGATAATTGGTTAAGTCAAAATGTAGCTTTTTTTTCAATATAAGTAATTTAGGGACAAATTCAAACCAATGCAACAGAAGGTTAAAAAAAAAACACAACAGACATTACCTACCCACAATAGATGCTCATTCTCTACTTTCCAAAGAATGTATGTTGAAATCACTTAGTGACAAGAAAGACACATAAATTTCCCATGGCTGCCAAGCCTAGAGCTGTCAATGGGATCTACAATAACACGGCCCCGTGTTTGTGGCTTCCTGACTGAGAGCCATGTTTTCAAGCCTTCTGATATCAGTTGGGCTAAATGCCACCTACTGAGTGATGGTGGTTTAAGTTCCAAAAGCATGGGAGCATAACATTACTCACTAAACATTTTTCACACTCCTTTTTACTTCAGCATGGTCATCTACCTGTTATTGAAAGTATGCGTTCTTGCTTTCTAAACTTATCTTTTTAGCTTCACTTGAAATAAAGGTTGAGCAGTAATGAAGTAGTCAGGGCTGTTCACTAACCTTCATAGCTCGCTGAAGGACATTGGTAACAGAGGTATAGCTAAATGTAAGTAGGGGAAATGTGACTCTGTATGTGTGTGTGACTGTCTTTGTTTTCTAGGTACTTTTTGACTGGATCAGAACTGCAACATGTGAGTATCAGCAAAAAAAAAAAAAAAAGGAAATCAGGAAGACACCTAGGCACCTAGGAGATAATATATTGTGGCTGAGAGGTATTAAAAATCTAACCTGTCTAACCAATGACAACCTACTGTCCTTTTTTCACTGACACTTTGCTGTGCAAAATTTCAGAGCAGTGGCTGAAGTACAGAAGCAGCTGCTTTCCCCCCAACTCCCTTAGTTTTATTTTCTTGAAAATTAATCACTTGTCTTCCAAACTATTTCATCACCCCTTCCCCCTCCACTGAATGTCACAACTCTAAATCCACATGATCCTCAAAAGTTCTTTCCTTGGCTAAAGCTCAATTTTGTCTTGATGAAAATGTTCAAGTATGGGGGCTTCCCTGGTGGCGCAGTGGTTGAGAATCTGCCTGCCAATGAAGGGGACATGGGTTCGAGTCCTGGTCTGGGAAGATCCCACATGCCGCGGAGCAACTAGGCCCGTGAGCCACAATTACTGAGCCTGCGTGTCTGGAGCCTATGCTCCGCAACGAGAGAGGCCGCGATAGTGAGAGGCCTGCACACCGCGATGAAGAGTGGCCCCCACCTGCCGCAACTAGAGAAAGCCCTCGCACAGAAACGAAGACCCAACACAGCCATAAATAAATAATAAATTAAAAAAACTTTTTTAAATTTTTTTAAAAAAATGTTCAAGTATGTCAAGCAATGATCATGTAAGAATTTTCCAAATTCAAACATCAATCAAAAATTTCATAAGGCTTTACTCTGAAAAAATAAAAATAAACAAATGTCAAGACATCTAATTTAGGATGCAATGAATGAACAATGCAATTAGTCTATTAAATTGCCAGACTATATATTATGATCATATAATTTACACGAAAAAACTATGTATCTAGGGACTTCCCTGGTAGTCCAGTGGCAAAGAATCTGCCTTCCAACGCAGGGGACACAGGTTCGATCCCTGGTTGGGGAACTAAGATCCCACATGTCACAGGGCAACTAAGCCTGCGTGCCACAACTACTGAGCTCGTGTGCCTCAACAAGAGAGCCCGCATGCCGCAAACTACAATGCCCATGTGCTCTTGACCCCTGGCACCACAGCTACAGAGCCCACGGGCCCTGGAGCCCACGTACCACAACTAGAGAGAAAACCCTCATGTCACAGCTAGAGAGAAGCCCGGCGCTGCAATGAAGACCCTGAGTGCCGCAACTAAGACTCGACGCAGCAAAAAATAAATAAATAAAATAAATAAATATTTTAAAAAAGAATGTAAAAACTTTAAAAAAGACCTACATTACACTTAATTTAAAAAAAAAAACTGTGCATCTACTGTGAAAGGATACACAAAAAAACTAACAAATACTGGCTGTTCCATGTGGTAGGGACATAGTGAAGAAGAGTTTTCCTTTTGGTAGCATAACTAATTTTATTTTATGCTTCGTTTTTCATATTATATACGAATAATGTTTTTTAAGCAAGACTGGAATACTTAAGTAATTTTTAAAAAGAAAAGTGATAGAAAAATTCAAGAATATAGAATGAGATAACCAAAGATGGACTTATTAATCATGATACAAGAAGGTACCTAAAATTTTCCCTAGCTCATCTGATGAGAATTCCTAACCTTCAGGCTTGTTACAGGTGAAATTTCCAAATAGAAACAGGATTTCAATAAGAATGACAAGGAATGTTTAGAATTAAAATATTTGTATCAGTTCTGATAACACGTAAGTAGCTAACAGGGATTACTGCTCCTAGTCTAACACAGAGCAGACCTCTGACTGAAAGGAAACAAGGCTGTTAAATATAAAGAAGGCGGCAGTAAGAAGTAATGTCCTTTAGAGTGTTCAGGGATGGTGAGTCACTCTCTTAGATATCTATGGCATCTGTATAAAGAACATTTGCTCCTTTTTCTTCCTAAACTGCATTAACTCTGAGCTTCAATGCAGGGTTGTTAACCTGGGGCCTATGGCCCCCCCAAAGCATTACTGAGTAGAGAAAATTCAGGAAATTTATGAACTTGGATGCGCAAAAATTTTCACCTCTATTTCCAACAAAATCTCATTGAAATTTAACATTTCTTTAGTGACAAATGTTGGCAACAACAGCAGTTGCATCAGTGGTACCTTTAATTTTTCCACCAAAGAAATGACAGATATTTTTATATCACATCACAGTTGTCTACCTCTAAATATTATTTATGCACATTACACTTCAAAATTATAGTAGTTGTTATGTCTGCTGCTAGATCTTGTTATTTAATGTTTTAATAAAGCAGCACAAATGTGTTTTTAAAAATATTTTGACAATTGTATTTTATTATTCTTGATTCCCTCAAATTCCCACATATTTTATTATACAAATCTAAATATATTCTTCTATGAAGGGGCTCATATATTGCCAGAGTTACTGGTTCACCAGATCGCCAAAGAAGTCCATGGCACAAAAAAAGCTATTGCTGTGTGCTCCTAAGAGGCCAATCCTCTCTAGATGCCTCTCCTCTGGTTCCCATATTGCCCTGTGGTACCCCTATCCAACCCTGCCACCACATTTTCATCATCAGTCTCTTGTCTCTCCCCTATGACCCAGCACAGCAACTGACACAAAAATACATGTGGAAGAAAAGGTTTTGCAAGTGAAATGAAGAAGCAACATGAAAGCACTGGGTCCCTGAGGTCGATAGAAAAGCAATAGTGAAATAATTCACAGCCTTTCCTGGACCAAATCCCTATCAACACCATTAATATAGCTGAATTCTAACAGTTTGAAACTAATTTCAGTGCCCTAAAAATTATGCTAAAAATCTAGGATATTCATATTCTCCCAAGTAAGCAGTAATCTTTTCCCCTTACATTCATAACATATTATCCTTCTATGATATTTAACATACTCTGCTTTGGTCAGAGTTGTAAATTCATGCATATACACATACATACCTGTCTGTGAGTATATATATACATACAGGGAAATGTGGTTTGGCCCACATTCACCTCTCTGTTGTTGCCTCTGTATATGCAAGCAGTCAGCGACCTGTCTATGGGACTATCCAGAAGTAGCAGTTTTAGCTATTTTCCAGAATTAAGTGATTTGAGACCCAGCTGGCAACTGGGGGCCAAAGAAGAAGCATACGACATCGAGGTATAGGAGGGCAGCCTAGTAACAGAAAAAGACCCAACCTCCTTTTGCCCAACATATGTTTCTAAAGTTGAGGAATACTCTTTGTTCAAAGGATATGGACACTGAAGATTTATAAAAAGGGTATGAGGTACTTTCAAGTGAGTAAAAAGTTCCCATTTACATTTTTGTCAATTGAACTTTTAGCACTTAGAACAAGAAGTTCTGTTAATGTTAGAGAGGCTGGTTTCCCCTACAGAACCATGTCTTTTATTAAAAAAAAAAAAAATCACTAGATCCACCATAATGTTTGGTACCACATTTTACACATAGTAGGTACTCAAGGTTTTTTCAAGTGAATTAATGATTTATTGTCTGAACCCACTTCTCATAAATAAAATAGGATCACACGAGATAAATCTCACTTACTCTATTTGAGATTAGACTTCTGAGAGGCATGCTTAACATGTGCAGAGTCATTTTACTAATCTAGTAATACTTTTGATGAAAAGGCTAATGCATTTTCAAAACAACTTTAGAATGATAAAATTTACATGACTGCACATGCAGATTATTCTTCAGACACACTTGTAGAATATTAACTGCTTTTCAAGAATTATCACAGCTTTTTAGTTTTGACAAATATTGTAGAAGATTAAGGTTTTAGATCATCCTGGACCTGGAAATCAAATTGTTAGCTCCATATTTTCCTACGAATTTGAACCTAAGTTTTGCAATAACACTGCTACTTATGAAGCACATTGTCCTCAAATGCACTGACCGGTTTAAAAAAACTGAAATCAAATTAACAACCTGCATACTTGGGTTCTAGTCTTAATTAATCAAGTGGCAATATTTCTGTCTGCTGTGTGAACTCTTAGATCCCATTAGAGTTCTAAAATTCTATGAACCTGTGAAGTCAGCTATGGATGATCAGGTATGACAGCAACCCTGCCATAGACGTCAGTCGTATCTGACTTTGTGCTGTCACAGATATCACTTCCAGCTCCTGAACGGCGTTACTCCCAAGTCCCATTTGATGTCAGATGGCAGGACAGGATCATTAAAGTCCTAGATTATAACCAGTCAACTATTCCTAGAGCAATGCTCATTACTAAACAACTCAGTTAAACTGAATAAAGGCTGAAAGGCATCACCCTATATACATGCACATATATTTTGGAGTGTGAGAAAAATTTTAAAGATGGAATCATAGTCAGTGTATGCAAAAGATGTGATTAAGAGATACTATGAAGCAGATATGTTTTTAAAAATTATATATGTGCTTCTAAAAAACAGAGGGATGTACAGATTGAACTGTGGTGCTAAAATTAAAGATGGTCTGCTTTAGTTAAACCTAAGGCTGGGGAGCAAAGAAGCATGATAACACTCTGAAAATTTTTTTAATGCAGCCAGAAACCAAACCAAAGATTGTCACTGTGTTGATCATATGAAAATGTGACCCAGTCAAGTGTCTACGCAGCACCCTGCCAACACATGTTAAAGCAGCAAAACCAGGAGCAACACCTTCTCTCTCCCTCAAGGGTCACTATCCCCTAACCTGGTGTTTCTCAAATTTTAGTGTGCATAAAAATCAATTTGTGAGTTCAAGTGTGTATTCCTAGTGCCAACACCAGAGATTCTGATTCAACAAATATGCGCCAAAGTTTAGGATTCTTCATTAGAAAGTATCCTCAGGTTATCATGACATGGGAAGCCTGGTGACCATATTTTGAGAAATGCCACTCAAGCATACGTTGGGCAAAGGGAGGGTGGGTCTTTTCTGTTACTAGGCTGCCCTCTTGTCCCTCAATGTCATATGCTTCTTCTTTGGCCCCCAGTTGCCACCTGGGTCTCAAATCACTTAATTCTGGACAATAGCTAAAACTGCTACTTCTAGATGGTCCCATAGACAGGTTGCTGGCTGCTTTTGTATACAGAGGCAACAACAGAGAGGTAAATGTGGGCCAAACCACATTTCCCTGTATTGCTCCATCCCTTTATCCTCAACATCACCCAGCTGAAGGCTGATCTATTCGATTTTCCAAAGAGTTAGTGGTAAATAATGGTTAATAAAACATAGAAGGAAAGAAATTCACTTCATTTGACTGTCCCCAAAATTCAAGAGAAAAGCCCACAAAACTGCTAAGCTCTTCATAGGAATTACATTTCAGACATATCCGTGATCTAACTTTGTTCTTCTTTTATTCATGACTGCCCTTTCCAAAAGTATAGGTGCATCTCTTGTTAGAGAAACCATACCTTCTTCATCAATATGATACACAGGACACTGCAATCCTCAAAAGTCCAAAATTTCCCAAGTCTGGATCATGACATTAGCAATGACTGTGTCTATAGCATTTGCATATTGGTTGGATTGAATTGCTTTCCTGATAAATTACGATCTCTTTGAGAGCATGGATTCTGCTACTTTCTTTTTTTAACTCTTATGTCATAAGCTTTCAAGTGTATAGATACTAGCTTGGTGCAACTTGGTGTCCTAGAGATTTAACAAACATAAAAGCTAGGATAGGATTTTTATTATAAATGCAGTTGTTATTGTTATTATTAAGTTTTGTTTCTAATATTGCATCAGTGATGAGCCCTAGAAAATTAATGAGACAGAGTCCTTGGGTATTTCCATTAAAGTCACTTCAACAGAACAGATAATGATCCAAAACCAGCTTAAGTAAACAGCCAATCATTTTCTAAGATTTTGGCTAAACAGTAGAAACAGTTTAGTGGTTTAAATATTACTTTGAGGTTGTCTTATATTCACTTGGTATTTACAGGGAAGTCTCCGATACTCAAAAGTGCAGGAAGAAACAGTATAACCCTTAGAGAACATTGACTCCTGTTACTGCTGGAGAAACCACTGGTCTCAGCACATTTTAATATAGTCCAGCAGGGTTTGCAGGCTTTGTCACACTAACACTGAAGAGCTGTTATGCAGATATTTTACTTTGACTTCAGTTTGTAGTCATTGTGAGTCTACTTGGTGAGTAGAATGCCAAAGGGAGAGGAAATAATTGCTGTTGAGGTGCACATTTCAGAAAAAAATGCATTATAGATTATGGGAATAAAAAAAAATGTTTCACAGGCTAAGAGCCCTAGATTTGAAATAAGGCTTCATCTCACACCAGTAGTGTGACTCTGGGCAAAGATATATTGGCAATAATGGAATTTATTGAGCATTTTTTAGATAGGCCCTACGCTAAGGGCTTTACATATACTACCTTATTTGAGTGATCTGATTTGCTTAAATCAGCTTCCTTATTGGTAAGATCATTTCTATAAGAATTTAAATAAGACCATAAATTAGAACGTGCTAGATATAGTGTCTGAATCGAAGTAGGTGCTCAATAAATTCTATGTCATCTTCTTCATCAAATAATTTTTTGGTAATCTATTCCAGTAGGTTTTGTGTTGTTAAACTATGTATACTTCTGGGAGTTTATGTGAAAATCATTTCCACACAAGGAAAAATAAATACTGTGCTTTAATAAAGTTAGTGAGGGTACATGGTTGTATAAGCCTTGGAAAACAAAAATATTTTATCTGGAAGATTCAAATAGGACCAATGTCAGGAGTATTTTGAGTAGAGAGCAACCTATATGGCACGAATGAAAAGGAACAGAAAACACTTCTATTTTGCTGCTATTCCCTCTGCTACTCTATCTAAACTAATCATGATAATAATAATAAATTGCTGTTGTAGAGCACGGCATTTACCATGAGTTAATCAGTCCTTCCCGTCTATGTTCCTTCCTTCCTCCCTCTCTTCCTTTCTTCCTTCTTTGCTTTGAGTAATAGTTTCAAATACCCCACCATTAAGAGGGAAATATATTTAGAAAGTCTTATCCTTAGCCCTGGATATAGTACAGGGAACTCTGCTCAATATTCTGCAATAACCTAAATGGGAAAAGAATTTGGAAAAGAATAGATATATGTATATGTATAATTGAATCACTTTGCTGTACACCTGAAACTAACACAACACTGTAAATCAACTATAGTCCAATATAAAATAAAAATTAAAAAAAAAGAATTACCAGAGGTAATTTTTTAAAGTATAGGAAAATCAAAAATAATTTCTTACTAGTGTTTTTGTTCCAAGATGAAGATAGAATAGCTAGGTAGGTAGAAGCAAATGTATAATCTTTAAAAATACATATATCACATTTTATTTTACAGCTGATCATCTGTAGTCCCAATCTTTACTGGTTTCATTTATGTGTGATGTTCTTCTTAAGAAATTCATATATTTTTGAATCCTGTATAATAGAATCAATAATAGTTATATCTAGGCTTTCCACTTTTGAGAGATATAAAGCACAGAGCAATTAAAGAGTTGATTAAAACACCACTCGAAGGTGGAGAAAATATTAAAAACTTATGTTAGTATGAATAATAAGATGAAGGAAATAAATTTACCTTAGGTGAAAAATCTAGCACATTCTTTCAGAATTTAAAAATGGCCCAGTACAGACCCAAGTTTGTTCTAAGTAATATTCAGAAACAATGAAAAAAATTTTACAAGTCAACTGATAGCTGTGTGATTTAATTTGCCAATGGAATAAAATACAGAAAGGAGTAAAGTACCTCAGCAATTGATATTGCTTCCATGCTATTGCAGACAGTGTTAGTTGGCCCCTGAGCAGCCTGTTGTTTCTCCCCCTTTTAGAGTGGAGCTCTCTTATTGATTTTGTTCAGAAGCGTATCAAGTGACTCAGCTGGGCGTGATATTTCTATGTGTTCCAATAATCTATTTAGAATTGGGCATATGGTTCAGGTATGTCCAATGATATATGAGAGAAGACCTGTTGGAAGACCCCTAGTTTGACTTTCTGTGCTCTTAAAAAGAGACATATGGGAAGAAAAGGCACTCTCCTCCTGGAGCTTGTCATGTCTTCCTTGATCCTGGAAATTGGCATTCTTTTGCAACTGTTGGTGGAGTTAAGCTGATGTGCTAAAGATGACAAGGCGGAAAGAAGAAAGAACCTGGGTTTTTATCAATGTCACTGAGCCGCTGAATTAAGTAACCCTAGAACTGCTCTATCTCAGGATATTTTGTTATGTGTAAACTCTTGTATTCCTTAATAAACTAATTGACTTATTTATTGCTCACAGCATCCTGAAACACAAGTTCATTATAAAAATTTGAAAATAGCACTACTATATGATCCAGCAATTCCACTCCTGGGTATTTATCCAAAAAAAAAAAAAGAAAGAAGGAAAGAAAGAAAGAAAATACTAATTCAAAAGGATACATGCACCCCAACGTTCATAGCAGCATTATTTATAATTGCCAAGACATGGAAGCCACCTAAGTGTCCATCAACAAATGAATGAATAAAGAAGATGTGGTGTGTATATATGTATACACTACTCAGCCATAAAAAAGAATGAAATTTTGCCATTTGCAGCAACATGGATGGACTTGGAGGGTATTATGCTAAGTGAAATAAGTCAGACAGAGAAAGACAAATACTGTATGATATCACTTACATGTGAAATCTAAAAAATAAAACAAACTAGTGAATATAACAAAAAAGAAACAGATACACAGATATAGAGAACAAACCAGTGGTTACCAGAGGAGAGAGGGAAGGGGGGAGGGGCAAGATAAGGGTAGGAGACTAAGAGGTAAAAACTACTATGTATAAAATAAATAAGCTACAAGAATATATAGTACAACACAGGGAATATAGCCAATATTTTATAATAACTATAAATGGAATATAAAATTCACCTTTAAAAATTGTGAATCACTATACTGTACACTTGCAACTTACATAATATTGTACATCAACTATACCTCAATTAAAAAATAAGTTTATTATAGGAATTTGAGCATGCACAGAGAAATCTAAAGATGAAAATATTTCTCATAAGCATTATTAATATTTTCTTTATTTATAAATTATATATTTTATATTAAATGTATATAATTTAGTATACTAATTTTTTTATTCAATATTTTAAGGTTTTCTCTCATGCACACTTTTTTCTCTCTTGTTGATATACCATACTCTTCCCAACCACTTTCCCATTTTTGACTACTAAATTCCTTTTATATATTTCTACATACAAAAAAAGTATAATACAAACTAGGCTGTTGGGACTTCCCTGGTGGTCCAGTGGTAAAGAATCTGCCTTACAATGCAGGGGACGTGGGTTTGATCCCTAGTCAGGGAGCTAAGATCCCACATGCCACGGGGCAACTAAGCCCGTGTGCCACAACTACTGAGCTCACGCGCCTCAACTATAGAGAGCCCTCATGCTGCAAACTACAGAGCCCACGTGCTCTGGAACTCACGTGCCACAACTAGAGAAGAGAAAACCGGCACACCACAACTAGAGAGAAGCCTGTACATCCCAACGAAAGATCCCGCATGCCTCAAGGAAGATCCCATGTGCTGCAACTGAGACCCAACGCAGCCAAAAATAAATTAAATAAATAAATAAATAAAAAATAAATCTTAAAAAAACAACCTAGGCTGTCTTATAGCTGAATTGTTTTAATGGATAGTCTGTTTCTTTATTTGTTGATCTAATAAATATCTATTGAGTACCTATGATACACTAAATACACTGAAATGCAAAGTTGAAAGAAACAATTCTTGCTTATGAGAGTTTAAGTGTAGTACAAGACAAAACCATGAAAATAAACAAATGCAAAAGAAATTTATGTGTTTCAAGTGGCTTAGACAAGGTAAAATCGAATGAATAAATGGATAACAGCTTTTGTACCATGAAAATTCAGTGGATGAATAAATGGATAACAGTTTTTATAGCAGAAAAATAAATTTTATTAAAAAGAAAAATCTAAAAAAAAAAGCAATAAAAAATTCAGATGAGAACAAAAGAGACCTTTATGATAAGTGCCTGCAATTGACACTGCTAACTGCCTTTGTTATATGTTATATATTCTTATGTTATATATTCTTCAAAATATATAATTCCAAGTTTGTTGAGGTATACACAGCTGTCTACGTAGCACAAGTGAGCAAAAAGGGGAAACAATTTAGGGTTTAAGAGTAGATTCTGATGGTCTAAAACCAATAGTTATAATTCCATCCCCCAAGCCAAGCATAGCATCACTCTGGTGAGTGTTTCTGACCCAGCAGTAGCTATATGACTTCAGCTGACTGAATTAGAACAGAGGAGAAAACATGAATATGTCATAATTGGTAGAGTTTGGTAGTTGGCAAAAGTAGGTGAACAAGAATGCATGTTGTCCCAGTTGCTGCTACCAGCCATTGACATACCCTGAGGAAAAAAACATCTGAAAGACAAAACTAAGACACAAAAGAGGACAGACAGAAATGAAGGGCTATAGATGGAAGAAGTGGAAATACACACCAACGCCAATTGCTTGGTAAGCCAGCTGGATTCCATTTTCTGAAATTTGCAGCTAAAATCAACCTAATTATCCCAAAATATTTAGGAAAAATTAACAAAAGTTCAAATTACACAAAATATTTTGGAAAAACTTTGTCTAAGGAAAGAAATTTAAAGAGAGTCAAGACTCCTTGATACTAGTTTACGTAGTACCTATGCTGCTTACTAGATAGTAATAATAGATGTCAGTTCACTTTACTTCCGTAATCTGTGAATAGAGAAATTCGAACTAGAAAAAAAAATTAAGGCCTTTTCTACATTTAAGTATGTTGGATTTTATGTGTTCAAGGTGTTTTACTAGGTGAAACTGAAAGACTATTTTTGTAGTATCGTGGATATAGTGGAAATAGATGGGTATACTTCTAGATAAAAATAGAAAGGTGAATGGATAGGCGATCCCATGGACAGATAGACAAATGAATTGAGAAGATGGGAGGACAAATGAATCAATAGGCACACTAATGGATGGCTAGACAGAGGGAAGGACAGTGGGAAGAACAGATGGACAGACAACAATTCAGACAGATAAACATCCCGATGAGTGGAGACTAATATACTTAAGGTAGAGAAACAATGTCTGATGTAGAAGGCAGGCAGGAAGGTATGAAGACAAGAAGGGCTTAAATCAGCCAATGCGCCATGCTCTTTAAAGATCGTGTGTATGTATCTGTCTACTTATGTATATACTTTAGTGTGGCGATATATATTTTCACTTCCTTTACACATATGAGACTAAGTCAAAATAGCAAGTGCAACTTTACCAGTGAAGTGACAGAGAAGGCGTAGGAACTGAAGGCTGACCAGCTCCAAAACCGTGAGTTATGCCTTCATTCCATCAGGCATAACAACACTGCAAGGCAACCCAGATGTAGGCATCACAGCAAAACAGCAGCAACAACAAAACCCAAGTGGCAGCAAACACTGTTAAAATCTATAACCTAGTTTTTGAAAATTATATTTAAATAAGAAAATAAACAATCTTACATAGGTATAGCTCTGATAAAGATCTAAATTAAATGAGGAAACCAAGCAACATCAAGCAACACTGTTTATTTTGCCTTTGGAGGTAATTTCAGTAACACATCGTACTTTTTTTTTTTTTTTTTCTGGATAACTATATACTATATTTTGAGAAACTCAAAACAGTTCACTAACCTTAATTCATTATTTGCATGGTAATCCCTCGAGATCTAGGTTAAGTCTCATGGGTAGCATCTCCATTTTATCATATTGTACATTTTTAAAAACTAGGGTACCATTATGTTTTAGAAAAATGAGAGAAACAACAAATTTAGATATATGCCATATAATAAGAATTTCTACTCTAATATTAAATTACTCTAATATCCTTGGGTAATATGGTCCACGCAGTTAGGGCCAATATATATTAGATTAAGCTGTGTTTTGAGTAAGCATAAGCTAATTATAGTTAAGTAACACGTTCAGTAATATATTATGAAAAAAATGCATGGAAGCTAAGCTAAAATGTAATTGGGAGAATTGGTTCCTTTGGCTCCTGTGGTTTACACCAACAAGAAGAATGATACTGCTGAGATTGCATATCACTGGTTACCCATTATTTGTGGATTAATATGTGGATTAACATTGGCTTTAGTTATGAGCCAGTCACCATAGAAAAGCACTTGCTATGAAATGCACAGGGCCCGAATTTCATTACAGAGCCACAAAATCTAATCTATAGACACTTTGCCCTTTGCTGTTTGAAAAACCTATTAAAGCACAAAGCTTATTACTGACATACTGTTACACTAAGAAGTATATGTGGCTCTGACCAAAAAACTAACACAGATGTGGCCAGTGAGGTACCTCTAATAAGTTTTACCTGAGATTCTCAGTGTTTTTCCTAATTTAGCATGTGGAACATATTGTTCATGAATAAGATTTATTGCATGGATATATCCAGATTTGGATATTGCCTGCAGTATTTGAAAAGGACTGGGGTATAGGGTGGAGTAAATGGAAAAGTAAACAGAAACTGACATTGTAGTTTAGTTGCTTGTTTCTTTTAACTGCTACATTAATTAATCATCTGCCAGTAATGATCACCTGGTCTAGACAGTGGTGTGGGCAAGACAGGCTGCTTTTGCACAACTTCTGGCCTGCTAGCTTTGCGGTTCTATCATTTTCTTTCTTACTCAAAAAAAAAAAAAAAAAAAAAAAAAAAAGCATATCAGGATGCAAGTAGTGGGAGTGATATTATCACAGAAATAACTTTGGATCCACTTTCATTTATAAAACTGTAAATTTTGCAAACTTTAGTTCTTTAACCAAGACACCACATTCTCCCTGCTTTTTCTTTGTCTCTTTCTTCGTTTCCTTTGTGGATTATTCTCATCTCCCACCACCGGTGTCTCAGGACACAGTCCTTGGACAGCTTCTCTTCTCTCTCCACACTTAATCCCTCATTCTTATTTCACTCTCATCTTCTCCCATGGCTTTAAATACTGTCTATATGCCAATGATGTTCAAATCTCAATCTCCAGCCCACACTTCTTTCCTGAGCTGTAGGTTTGAATATGAATTGCCTAACCACTGTCTCCATCTGGATGTCTAATAGCCATCTCAAACTTAACATGCTAAAAACCGAGCTTTTCATCTTCAATGTACCACATTATATGTACCATATGCCAAACAAGGTTCTCTGGCCTCCCAATTGCTCAGGTCCAAATTTCAGGAATCAACTTCATTCCTTCCTTAAATCTATTATCTTTTACATCCTAAATATGATTGTACCCACTACTGGGCATATACCCTGAGAAAACCATAATTCAAAAAGAGACATGTACCACAATGTGCATTGCAGCACTATTTACAATAGCCAGGACATGGAAGCAACCTAAGTGTCCACTGACAGATGAATGGATAAAGAAGATGTGGCACATATATACAATGGAATACTACTTAGCCATAAAAAGAAACAAAATTGAGTTATTCGAGGTGAGGTGGATGGACCTAGAGTCTGTCATACAGAGTGAAGTAAGTCAGAAAGAGAAAAACAAATACTGTATGCTAACACATATATATGGAATCTAAAAAAAAATGGTTCTGATGAACCTAGGGGCAGGACAGGAATAAAGATGCAGACATGGAGAATGGACTTGAGGACACAGGGAGGGGGAAGGGTAAGCTGGGATGAAGTGAGAGAGTGGCACGGACATATATACACTACCAAATGTAAAATAGATAGCTAGTGGGAAGCAGCCACATAGCACAGGGAGATCAGCTTGGTGCTTTGTGACCACCTAGAGGGGTGGGATAGGGAGGGTGGGAGGGAGACGCAAGAGGGAGGGGATATGGGGATATACGTATATGTATAGCTGATTCACTTTGTTATACAGCAGCAACTAACACAACATTGTAAAGCAATTATACTCCAATAAAGATGCTAAAAAAAAATTTTGATTGTAAATCCTGCCACCTATACCATCTAAATACATCCAGAATCTAAACTTATCACCCCATCCAGTGCTACTACCCTTATCCAAGCTATTATCATTTCTTTCCAGGTTTATTGCAATGACCTACTAATCATTTTCCCTATTTTGATCCTTGCTCCCTTCCAGTCTATTGTCAACACAGCAGGAAGACTTTTAAAACAAAAGTCAGATCATGACACCACTTTGTTCAAAGATCTCCAAAGGCTCCCACAGCAGTCAGAGTAAAACTCAAGGCCTCCCAATGGCTTACAATGTCCTATATATTCTGGTTCACTGTTACCACTCTGCCCAAGTATGCTATTGGCTCCAGTTACAACAGTCTGTTAGCTGTTTCTTTTCCTCTTACAGCCTAGGTCTCTCTTTCTTCAGATGTTTTACACTCTCTCTGCCTAGAATGTGCTTCTTCTGGATATTTACATGACCAAGTCCCTATCACTTCATTTCAGGCTTTACTCAAATGTCACCTTCTCAGCTGGAGCCTTCCCTGACACCCTATCAAAAATGCAGCACCTCATACACCCTAGCCCCCATTCCCTGCCTTCATTTTATCCTGAAAACTTTACACCACCTAACAAAGTGTACGTCATATTTATCTTGTTTATATTGTCTATCTCTTTACAATGGAATATGAGCTCCAAGGGGAAGTCATATCTTTCTGCTTTGATCACAGTTATCTCCAGCATTTAAAAAATACCTGGCACATGACAGAAGCTCAAGATTTGTCAAATAAAAAAAGTACTAACTAAAGATTTTCAGGCTATCTCACAACTGTTGACAGAAATTGTTGTTCTCAAGGGATGGTCTAGACATGAGTAAAGTAGGTCAACATTATAAGGACTGGACTCTGTTCAAAATGTTACAACTTTTATCTCAATTATCTTGCCCATTGCCAAGTCATGCTAGCGGAAGAGACAATAATTAAAGATTGAATTTTTGTTTGTTTGCTTTTGTATTTCTCTATATAGTTGGAGCAAGATATAAAGTTATATAAAGTTAAAAATTCCCTTGTGACACTCTGTCGTAAATCCTCTGCCCGTACCCCCTGGCTCAAGACAAGCACTGATCTGATTGCTATTCTTATGACTTTTGCCATTTCTGGAATGTTGTATAAATGAAATCATGCAGTATGTACCCTTTTTGTGTATGACTTCTTTCAGTTAGCATGATGTTTTTTAAGATTCATACTGTTGTATGAAACTCCTAGAGTTGTTTGGGTTTATTTGTCTGTTTGTATATGCACAGGAATGTAGTAAAACATCAATTGACCACATGTGTGTGGTCTATTTATAGACATTCTATTCTGTTAGAGTAATCTACACTTCTCCTTATGCCATTACCACACCTTCTTGAGTATTATCACATTTTATTAAGTCTTATAGTCAGGTAGTGTGAGTATGCCAACTTTATTTTACTTTGTATTGTTTTGGCTACTCTAAGTTCTTTGCAATTTCATATAAATTTTAGACTCAGCTTGTCAGTTTCTATAAAACACACATACATACAAACACACACATATGCACCCTGGTGAAAAATTGATTTGGATTGTGTTAAATTTACAAATCAATTTGGGGACAATTGCCATCGTAACAATATAGAGTCTTTCAATCCATAATAGCATGACTATTAATTTAGCCCTTCCATAATTTCTATCAACAATATTTTGTAGTTTTCAGTCCTACACGTATTTTATGGCATCTATTTCCAAGTACTTCATGTTCATTGATATTATAAATGGTATTTTAAAATTTCTTTTCCAAATTTCCAGTATATAGATATAAAATTGATTTTGCAGGACTTCCCTGGTGGCACAGGGGTTAAGAGTCCGTCTGCCAACGCAGGGTACATGCGTTCAAGCCCTGGTCTGGGAAGATCCACATGCCACGGAGCAACTAAGCCCGTGTGCCACAACTACTGGGCCTGCACTCTAGAGCCCGTGCTCCGCAACAGGAGAAGCCACCGCAATGAGAAGCCTGTGCACCGCAACGAAGAGTAGCCCCTGCTCTCTGCAATAAGAGAAAGCCCGCGCGCAGGAACGACGACTCAAGGCAGCCAAAAATAAATAAAATAAAAAAGTAAATAATAGGTTTATTTCACCTTGACTGTACATTGGTAAGGCAGTAAGTCAAGATTTTTTAAAATGTCTTCCTTGCAACAGAAATTGACTAAAATACTGGTGGTTCCATGAAGACGTGAGATTAAAAATGTTTAACCACTGGTAGGCAATATTTTAGAAGATGCAATTTCCTCAAATTGCCACATGCAGCAAAAGATCATATGAGGAAATACTGGCCTGTAGTGATATTTTACAGGGGACCAAAACGGCACTGAACATTTGTCTCTTTCCCCTGACAGAGTTGGAGGCTGCTCAGAACAAAGGGTCACATCTGGTGATTGAAGCCATCTCACAGGTGTCATGGCAGGTTCACGGGCTAGTGCTTTGGCTGGTGGGTACCAGAACAACTCATCAAAAGTATCCACTTAGGGCTTCCCTGGTGGCGCAGTGGTTGAGAGTCTGCCTGCCAATGCAGGGGACACGGGTTCGAGCCCTGGTCTGGGAAGATCCCACATGCCACGTAGCAACTAGGTCCGTGAGCCACAATTACTGAGCCTGCGCTTCTGGAGCCTGTGCTCCGCAACAAGAGAGGCCACGATAGTGAGAGGCTCGCGCACCGCGATGAAGAGTGGCCCCCGCTTACCGCAACTAGAGAAAGCCCTCGCACAGAAACGAAGACCCAACACAGCCATAAATAATAAAATAAAAAATAAATAAATAAATAGCATTCCCTTTAAAAAAAAAAAAAAAAAAAGCCCTGCCTACTTAGAAATTTGTCCGAATTAAAAAAAAAATAAAAATAAAGTATCCACTGAGGTGACCTTGGGGCAGGGCAGTGGGGACAGGGACATTTGGATGGCTTGGGCAATGGTATTTACCAACCAAAATGAAAGCATTTCAATATTTTGAACAACCAATATAATTGCATCGTTGTGAATATCAGTCCTGTTTACCTGTTAGTGTAGTCATATACATTTGGCAAATACTGAGTTAAATGGAGTTAAACAGATTTTTTTACTGAGGGAATTCTCAGACCTTTAGTTGGTAATATACATTGTGGGTCTTTAAAAGAGAAATATAGTATCTAGTATTTTTTCTAACTTACTTGGACATGGAGCCTTTTTTCTACAGAGATTGCTTTTTTCTATACATCTTGAGATTGTTCTTTTTTGAAACTGTGTTAGTAAATTCTGAATTAGGCCTATGAATTAGAAAGCGTAATTAATGTTATAACCACCCTGAACTTTCAGTGACTTAACACGAAGTTTATTTCTACCTTAAATCACAGTCTAAGGTAGGATCGGGTTGCTCTCCTGGGTAGCTGTTTTCTAAATAGTGACTCAGGGATCTAGAATTTTCTATCCCATGCTTCTGCCACTCCCTAGGGACTCCTTGGGGTTCTCCACCGGTTTCCCTCCACCTGTCTACCTGACGAGGAAGAAAAGAAAACATATTGGATGTAGAGACCACATAGTGATTTTAAAATGTGTCTACAAATTCTTTCACAATCCTCATATCAAAGGGTGGAGGCTAATTCTCTTTCCTGTGAGTGCAGTCTGGAATTGGTGACTTGCTTTAAACTAACTGAATGGGACAGGAGTGATGGTGAGTAAATTTTGAAATTACATCACAAAACACATTCAGCTTCCTCCTTGCTTCTCTCTTTCTTTTTTTGACAACATTCTCGGAAAAATCCAGATACCAGGTTCTGAGCACAGGGCTAGCTTCGCAAGTGTATGTCCTGTGTAATCTCATAGGCCCCACACTTAGAAAGGTCCCATACTTGTTTAAATGCACAGTGGTTGCCATATTACAATTACTAATAATTTTTCAGGGACTTCCCTGGAAGTCCAATGGTTAGGACTTCGCCTTCCAATGGAGGAGGTGCAGGTCAGATCCCTGGTCAGGGAGCTAGGATCCCACACGCCTCGCAACCAAAGGGCCAAAACATAAAATACAGGCAATATTGTGGCAAATTCAATAAAGACTTTTAAAAAATGTCCAGGGTTGCCCTGGTGGCGCAGTGGTTGGGAGTCCACCTGCCAATGCAGGGGACACGGGTTCAAGCCCTGGTCCAGGAAGATCCCACATGTCGCGGAGCAACTGGGCCCGTGCGCCACAAGTGCTCAGCCTGTGCTCTAGAGCCCGCAAGCCACAACTACTGAAGCCCGTGTGCCTAGAGTCCATGCTCCACAACGGGAGAAGCCACCACAACGAGAAGCCCACGCACCAGAACGAAGAGTGGCCCCCACTCGCCGCAACTAGAGAAAGCCCGCGTGCAGCAACGAAGACGCAATGCAGCCAAAATAATAATAATAATAATAAAGTTAGCTTGTTAAAAAAAAAAAAAGGTCCACACAAACAAAGTCTTAAAAAACGAGAGGTCTCACATTTTCATGCTGCACAGAGCTCCACAGATTATGTAGCCAGCTCTGTGTGAGGCTATTCAAGCAGATTTATGGAGAGGGCCATGTGATAATGGACCTACCAACGACCAGTGAAGAACTGAAGATTCCTACTAACAGCCATGTGAGTAGATTATCTTGGAACTGAATCCTCCTGCCCTAGACAAGCCTTCAGATAACTACAGTCAAGCTAACATCTTGATTGCAACTTCATGAGCGGTCTTAAGCAAGAACCACCCAGCTAAGCCACTTAGAGATTCCTCACCAACAAAGAATTTGAGATAATATATATTTAATTTTTAAACCACTAAGTTTTAGAGTAATTTTTTGCAGCAACAGACAAACAAAATAGAGGGATTTTAGAGACTAATCCTGAGAGCAGCATTCCCTTCAACCCACGTACCATTAACCAAAGTCCAGTCACATGGATTCAGTCAACTACAAATGAAGGCGAAAAATTAAGGCTTTTTTGTGCACTGGAAGAAAAGGAGATTGATGAGCATAGAGTCATCCTCAGATGCACCCTGTGAACCAACTGTCATTCGCATGTGGTGGAATCTTATTAGTTGTCACAACTTAACTATAAGGCTGACAAGAGTGTGTGGAATGGGAAGAGGGAGCCAGTACAAAATATCAGAGTCCAAGATCTTAAAGGCAACCCGGGGATGAAATACAAATATTATGTAGAATTTTAACCAATCCACCTTTGCTAGAAATGGAAAAGACCCCACTTAAAAATATTATTTTCATCCAAGCTTAAACACACTCTTGGAGACCCTATTAATATAACCATGGGCTTGTAGCCAGAATGACTTTGGTTCCTGTCTTCAGTTTTCCATATTAGTCCTTGATCTTGGGCAGGCAACTTAATCATCCAGATCTTCATCCCTAAGATTGGAAAAAACATGGGGCTATCTCAAGAGATGATTGGGAAGGTTATGTAATATTGTATAAAGAACACCTGTCACAGTGACTGGCATTTATTAAGCACTCAGCAAATATTAAGTGTTTTATTAAAACCAGAAAGACAATAGAATTGGTGAAGATAATAGGGAGTGACAGAGACATCAGGGAGTTAGAGGAATTAAGCTTTTCCTGAGAAACATTAAACTCATTTGATTAGATTCCCAAAGTCATGTATCATTCATTCAACAGGTATTTCTTCATTAGCTACTGTAGACTGCTATACACAGAGGCAGGTACTAAGATTTTGTAGTTCCTTCAGTTGGGGTTGCTTTTAGACAACACTTGAGAAGATAAGACAATGAACATGTGGTTACCAAAGTGAGTAGTGGACAAGGGGAAATGAAACTCATCTGGAGGACTGTATGAGATAAAGCTAATAGGCTATTACAGTGCAGAAGGTTCCATACTACATCTAAGCCATAGATTGAAAGTGGAGTACATGTTCTCCAGACTGAGAATGTATCAGAGAGGGACAGTGGGAGGGTTGGAAGCCTTTTAGGAAGATGGAAAGGTGGAGAGAATGGACTGAAGATGGGCTTCCAAAGGATAAAACAACAGAGGAGTTTAGAATATCAACAACAAAAGTAACTTCGCTGGGTTACTGATTTGGTTCCGTAACCCAGCAAAGTCAAAATAGGAGGAGGTTGGTGCTAGAGAAAAAGTTGAAAATTTCAGAAAGGAAAGATGGAGTCGGAATCTTTGAGAAAGATAGTAGGTCATGGTCAAGAAACAGGATCTTAACTCAATTATTTCAAGGTGACACAAAGTCCAAAGCATAATGGAGTGATGGCCCAATAGAAGGGTGAAAGGAGTCACTGCATACACAGCATTCAAGAAATTGAGCCCATGTAAAAATTTCAGTCACCTGACCTCATGGGAGGACTTGGAGTGGAGAGGTAAACTATGAGCCAGGTACCAGAACATTAATGGGTGACCTTGAAAAAGACAGGGTGAAAACTGATGGTGCCAATAGTGTACATCTGGAGAGAACAGAGTTCATTTGTTTGCTTTGTTTTGCTTTTTTACAAGAGAATAATGATCTTAAAATAGCCCTTGGGAGCAATGAGTAGGAACCACCTTCTGCCCCTGAGGTATGTAGAATGTGGAAGCTTGAGCAGCCGTCACCAAAGAAGAATCATGTCCTAAATGTTTCCTACAAAGTCTGTGATAGTAAACAGAATAAAGTCAAAATGCCCCGAATTTCTAAACTAGTTACCACCAGGAAAAACAATGTCTCAATTAAGAATTTTACCTCTAAACAAAAGTGAAGAAGTCTTTAAATAGAGCTAAAGTACTTTAAATTAGAAATTGTAAAAGTTAAAAATATGTGTGTGCATATATGTGTATGTAATAGTGCGTGATAATATACACACACATAGTTAAAATAGAGTTAATGTTATTTGAAGAGAGGAGAATTTTAAGAAAGAAGTCTACTATTTCTATGTCCCATTCTACTTTTTATTGTAACAAACTAAAGTCAGTCATTTTTAAAACAAAAAAAATGACTCAAAATTTATTAGCTCTTTTCCAGAAAAATAAATTAGAAATTGACTCTGGTCATAAACGAGTATGTGTGTGTGTGTGTGTGTGTGTGTGTGTGTGTGTGATTGAACATAAAAATGTACAAGAATATGCAGAGGCTTATAAAACAGTGATGAGGTTTTTCATTTTATAATAGAAATGTATAGCCACTTCATAAAAGAAATGCAAACAGTATAAGTCAAAACATAACTCTCTCACTACCTCACTACCTCCATACCATTGATCTTTGCATCCTCAATAACATTGTTTCCAAGGTTTTAATATGTATGTGCATGCCCCTTCAATACCTAAACCCACCGAGAGAAAACTGTACTATAAACTAAGCAAATATATATTACAGTTTTACTTCTCTGTGCATTTTAATAATATGGATTCTTTATCAACCTGGTCTTCAGAGGATAAAGTGCAATGAGAGGAAAGGTAAATCTTCCTGTTAATAACATCATGTAGAGTAAGTTGCTCCTTCCCTCTCTATAAACTATGAGAGTTTCTGGGTGGTTAAACTGTTTTAAAGATCATTGTCAGTAAACAACCATTATCTCCTCAGCTGACACAAAAGGACTTCTGAAGTCACCAAACAGTGTAGTCAACTGGATGGGAAGTAGAGACCAGTTAGCAAAATAAGTCTTTAGGTCAAAGGAAGCTTATTGGGATTAGGAGAAACTAATTTATTAGAGAGTAAGGTGACACCTGAGTTCCAGAGGGGGCTCTGAGTTGGTAGCTATTATCCTGGACAAACACTCTCCCTAACAGGATTCTATATGACTTTGCCCAGTAGACTTCACCATCATGTACTGCCACAGCGCACAGTGTATAGTGTACAAGAAGACAGCCCTGCTGCAGTTGACTTACTCTCAGCAGTGATACATGAGAGAACGGAGAGGGAATCAAGCAGTCTTTCAGGGCTGCAGTGACCCAGTTCTTCAGGGGGTAACGCTGAAGTAGGAAGACAGCTAACTCTGGCCACTATTAGGATGTGTTTCCTGCTAAGAACATGCAGTACCTTCTCTCTCACGCTCCCCTCCATGCCCGTGGTAAGAACTGACATATTTGGGCAAGAGGAGATTCTGAAAGGAAAACAGGCTTCCCTTTCTAAATTCTCTAGCTATAAGCTTCGGGGAAATATGAAATGGGTTTTTAAAAATAACCTGGGATAGGAAAATAATTACAGACCAAGTAAATTGTACAGTGGCCTCTGCTTGCTGTTGCTTTGATTCCTGGTCACGCGTAACGGATTTATTGTCAATGCTTTTAATTGGTAGCTTCTTTCAATGTTTCACATCAAATATTGGTGTCTCTTTAAATTTTTTTCAGTCGTTTTTGCACTGTCGTCTGTTTTTCCCCTGTGCCTCAAAGCACTGGGAGCATGGATCATACAGATAACTAGGGTTTCTGCTGTTTTATTTTAAACTCTGTTTGCGAAGGTATCCTATACTCTCATGCCCTTGTTTATTTAATCCTTTTTTGTCTCACCTCATTATGTCCAAATGAACATATTCCATTTAATCAGTGTTTGTGGCCCAGAATGTCTTTCCGATACATACAAAACCATTTCATTGTGTGACAGCAAAAATAAGAGTCAAAAGGAAAACACTATGTTCGAACATAGGATTGGAACCAGCCATCTCTTATTTTACACTTCATTTCTGGCATTTGTTTTAACAAGTGATGAAGTTTGAACCCAGGACAACTGGATGAGGACCGTTAACCAGCATAAAAGAGAGATTGGCCACTTTTCCTCTTTGTCCTGATAGGTTCTGCAGAGGACATTTTTAACCTCTCTCTCTTTCTCTCAAAATATAGACTTTTGAACAGTTATTTTCCACTCCATTCCTGCCCACTGAAAGTTGAGAAGTTGCTGGCAACACACTGAATTTTTCAAAGCCCTGAAACCAAGAAAAGTTGAGTAAATCATCAGTGCTCTCTAGTGTTCAGAATAAGGAACACCTTGGAAACCACAGCCTCAGCTGCAGTGGCTTTGCTAATGCAGCTGCTAAAGTCTTTTTTGTTAGGAAGAAATGTGGTTTGTTTCCATTATATTTGGTAACCAAAGAGCTTCAGCTTTTCCCATAAATTCTCTGGAAACAGAAATGCTGCATTTTTCAGGTCAGGCCATATTTATTTCACAGTTATCTCTAAAAGCACAATGAAATGCAATTATATCATTCTTGAAGGGACTGAGAACAGAAATTTTTTTAAATAAAAGAAACAATTTCAGCAAGTTTTTCTTATATTTAAGAAAAGGCAATACCAAGAAATTGACACAGACCCACTATCTATGTCTGGAATTTAGTGTGTGTGTGTGTGTGTGTCTGTGTGTCTGTGTGTCTGTGTGTCTGTTTGTTTTAAATTGGTCTCTAAATAGATGTGAATGTGACCTGTTTTTACTAATAGGATAATTCATTCGATTTTTAAAAATCTACAGAAAAGGAAACAAGTTATCGTTCTTGTCCTGGAAGGCAAATAAATAAGACATTTTCAAGAAAGTCCACAGGCAAAACCATCTGTTTGAAATCACTCTGATGACACAAGCTGGTAATTCTTGGTCTCAAGGGAGGTAGCTAAAGTATGGAAACTTTTAAAAGGTGATCTAGCTTCCCAGAAGTCCCTAGAGACTGGAAGCATGAGTGTCCCTCCTTCTTATCATGCAGCCACTGGCCTCTCTCTCACCCACACACCTGGCTCCGAGCCTGGAGGGGCTGAGCAGAGTCTGTGAGAGTCTGAACCACACCTGGACCACTGTGGCGAGAGCAGTGGTCCTCGGGGTGCTGTGTACCACAGAAATGTCGGGAGGAGGATGACTCATAAACTCACAGGAAAACATTGAAATCTGTTTAGTTTGGCCAGAGAGAGGATGATAATGGCCAGCAAATATGTGACTTGCAGAGAAGTTGTTTTAAATGGTATAAATAAAGGATGGAGAGGAAATTGAACTGATAAGGGTAGAGTGACTTTCTGGAAATATTTCCCAACTTAAAATTTAGGCAATTATGAAAGTATTTCCAAGGAAGATGGGAAGTTTAAATTCTAGGATCTAAATTCCAAGTCAGATAGAAACAAGGATGATCAAAGGTGTTCTGGAAATTACGGAGTATGCAATGTCATCGTCTAGAATGGGTTGACCTCTCTTAACAGCTAAATTAAGCAAGTGATCCCCACTTACAATTTTTACGTAAATCTTTGCCTTTGCACTGGAATTTCTCCCTACTATTTTTTCCTTTTCTACCACCTCTTTCTCCATACATATCTTACCTATGCCTGGAATTCCCTGTTTTGGTCCATATGATTCATTCTCTATACTCATTTTTTTCCAAAGAAATTTTCCTTCTTGCCCTATGCCAATGGTCTCCTAGGACAATGTTTTCAATGTCCACAGAGAACAATATAGATAGCTTATGGGCTGTATCCTGTTATATAGCCTGTTAATATAGCTTATGACTGTAGCCTGTTGCAATGGACTGAATGTTTGTGTCCTCTTCAAATTTATATGTTGAAAATTTAATCCCAGTGTGTTGGTATTTCATCACACTGGGTGATGTTGGTGGGGCCTTAGGGAGATAATTAGGTCATAAAGTTGGAGCCCTCATGAATGGGATTAGTACCCTTGTAAGAAGAGGCCAGAGAGAGCTCTCCCTGACATGTGAAGACACAGCAAGATGGTCCTCTGTAAACCAGAAAGAGGGCACTTACCATGGTCCCGATCGTGCTGGCACCCTGATCTCGAACTGCCAGCCTCCAGAACTGTGAGAAATAAATGATTGTTGTTTAAACCACCCAATCTATGGTAATGTGTTATGGCAGCCTGAGCTAAGATGCCTTCAGAGCAAAACTGCTTAGATTTGAATAGTTCTGTAAAGTCAGGCAAAT